>NC_052360.1:73826441-73871909 GCF_009727055.1 Benincasa hispida | reverse complement strand
TTTAGTTCACGGGGAATTTTTTTCCCCCATTCCCCATGGAAAATTGGACATCTCTAAACATGAGGATTTTCATGAGTAGTAGAAAAGATCGTTCCAAATTCCATTCGAATTGAACACAAACAAATACAGTCTAAAATGGAAACTAACAAGTCATGCACAACACAAAATTACAGCATGCTAACAAGAATATCAAGGGATAGAGTATGCCTACCTTTGAAGAAACATTCTTCATGAATCCCTCGATCAGTCCAATGCGTCCAACAATAGCAACACAAACGCAACGAACAGAATGCTACCAACAGCACGAACACAACGAACGACCAACAGCTCCTCGAACCAATTGAGTCTTACTTGATTCACGAACTGAGTGAGGACACCATTACAATGGTTACCTTGGTATTATCAGTGTGAGAATCCAGAAGTTGTGAGTTCTGTATGATCTTGGCTTAAGGATGAGACTGGAGGACTACGATCGTGTAGAAGATCAAGCAAGTAGAAGATAAGATGTTGGCTATCGTATAGACGAAGTGCCCGATCGTGTAGTAAATGGCAGCCTATCGTATAGACTATGCCACTCGATCGTTTAGCTATGAAAAGTTGGATGACTATCGTATAGTCAAAGCTGCACGATCATGTAGTCTCTGATTGCTATCGCTTAGTGAAACACTTTCACTTGATAGCTTATCCGTGAGTCACTTTCCAAATGAAGTAACTCTCTAATTTTTGGACAAACATTTTTCCTTTTTATAATAAGATGTTGTCTATCGTATAGACAAGTGCCCAATCGTGTAATAAAGGTCATCCTATCGTATAGACTATGCCACTTGATTGTTTAGCTACGATTAGTTGAATGACTATTGTATAGTCAAAGTTGCATGATCATTTAGTCTCTAATTTCTATCGCTTAGTGAAACACTTTCACTTGATAGCTTATCCGTGAGTCACTTTTCGAATGAAATAACTCTCTAATTTTAGGAAAACATTTTTCCTTTTTATCTCACAGTTACCATAAAAACACCAACAACTTTCCACTCAATCGATTATTATAGAAAAAGAAATTAATGATCATATAATTAATATATTATAAATAAATATGATAACTAACTTACCATATTATATTTATAACCTATAGTTTTGATATTTCATCTCATGAAATATACAAACCATGGTTATTTTTCTATTTTATGGTACTTATTTAAATTATATTTACATTAATCCTCCACTTGACGTATCTCATACATCACACTAATTATATTATATATAATTGAATTTTCTCTTGTTAATTTGAACACTTCAAACTAATCCCAAAAACTGATTCTCAACTTGAATCTATTGAGCTACCAAGGGGACCTTATGGACCTGTAGCTTGAAGTTCCAACAGTAGGTGAATAACTGACTAAACTCTTTAATCACAGGATCTTCTATTCGTTAACTGTCGGGCACTCTACTAAAGATCGACAACTGCACTCTTCTCACTACAGATATATTTTTGTGTCCATATCAACTAATCAATAGTGCGATAACCCATCATAGATCGCTCGTAAGTACAACTCGGCCAATTTATCGTTTTGTCCCTGTAGTTACATCTAACTCCTTAGGTACCACTGATTCCTCTAATGAACAATAAGTCATAGTCCTACTATGACTGGGTCCTCTCTTCCAAATAGAGGATGTGACCAATATGTTCAAGGCCCGGAATCAACCCTTAAAGGAGCAATCTATCTACTTACTCCTGCTTCGGGGAATGAGTGAATTCCGTCTTATGTAACTAAGTTCTCAGCTCCCTAATCAGACAAATTCCCAAAAAGGTAGGCTTGTTGAGTTGACAATCTGGCCATTCTCACCCATACTAATCAAAGAACCATTCTCAAAGGCAGGAGTTCCCAAAACACTCAGGATTAAGGTCATGTCACCTATGGTCGTTATAGTGAGATGTAATTCTCAATTATCAACGGCGTTAAGTCTCAATTATCAACGGCGTTAAATAAAGAGACTAGTCATCTCGTGGTCCGGTCTTATACAAACTCTTTATATAGGACACCCCCGTTCACATGTCTCCACATGAATGGTCAGGATCAGACTATCTATAGTAGTTCACAACACTTGTAAACCTCTACAAAGCGGGTCGTATCCGTAGTGTCACTAGGATAAGGTATCCCTTCTTTATCCTTATACTACAGACCTTTTATGTTATTACTTAAGGCATGATCTTGTATATCTCATATACATGCTTATAACTACGTACCTTTGTTTATTGGATATGAGTAGATGCAAATAAAATAACTTTTATTTTATTAATAAAAATGTGTACAAAGTTTACAAACTACGAGGCTCCTTAGGACACCAATCCCAACAGGAAAGCTATCGAGAAAGTCTCAATATATATTCATCATTTTTCCCAAATTAGAAATTGGGATTTTATTTAATGAAACCCTAGCATCGAAATCATTTTCCTCTCAAAATTTCTCTTCTCATATTCTCTATTCTTCTTCCTCACAAGGTGTGAGAAACCGTTCTTCTCCCCTTGGTTCCTAGAGAATAACGAGGTCTCACTTACGGTGGTGTTCATTGTTCGTTGGAGATTCGTTGCAGGGGAAAAGCTTGATATTTTCGTGAAGATAAAAGAAATCTACAAAGGTAAGAAATTGTTCTTCCTTCTCTTTTATTCTCTTCAAAAGCATGTTGAATTAAATATGTTTATCTCTGTTTTATTATGTTTGTTGTTGTATTTTGTTTTATTAAACTAAAAAATTGAAATGTAAGGCATTCACATGCTTTCGCTTGGGATTTAATCCCTTCAAGAGAGTGATAGGCAGATGCATATTTGGAACCATTTCCAAATTGGTCAAGAACTTCCTAAGCCATAATACTTCTTTTGTTACTTCACATGCAACTACATATTTTGCTTCCATGGTGGAGTCAACAATTCAACTTTGCTTTATACTCCTCCATTCAGAGTGAACACTGATTTCGAAGTTGATTTCCTCGAATCAATATTTGTCTGAAAATTAGAGTTATTATATCCAGTAAGGATCAGATCCTTAGCACCATACAAAAAGCGAGTAGTCCCTCGTTCTTTGAAGATGCTTGAGGATGTTCTTAACGACAGTCCAATGATCATATCTAGGATTAGACTGAAACCTACTGATTGTTCCAACTACATAGCATATTTCTGGTCATTTGTACAACATGGCATACATTAAACTACCAACTGCCGATGTATAAGGAATTCGTTTCATAACCTCAACCTCTTGAGGTGTTTTAGGACATTGTTCCATAGACAAATGTATTTCATGTCTGAAAGGTAACAAACCTCTCTTGCAATTTTGCATTTTGTATTTAGACAAAATCTTGTCTATATAAGATGCTTGAGATAATGCTACCATTCTATTCTTGCGATTCCAAACAATTTGGATTCCAAGAACATACTGTGCATCTCCCAAATATTTCATATGAAACTGTGATGTTAACCATCTATTAACGTTAGCCAAAAAATCTACCTCATTCCCAATAAAATAGAATATCATCAACATATAAAACCAGAAAAGCTACAGTTTTGTTGACATTCTTCTTGTAAACACAAGGTTCGTCAACGTTATGTTCAAAGCCAAAAGATTTGATCGTAGTATCAAACCTTATATTCCAGGATATAGATGTTTGTTTCACTCCATAAATGGATCGTTTTAGCTTGAAAATATTTTTCTCTTGACCCTGTTTAATAAATCCCTCTGGTTTATTCTCATAAAGATAGCCATTCATAAAGGTTTTCTTGACATCCATTTACCATATTTTATAATCATAAAAGGCAACAATGGACAAGAGTATTCTAATTGATTTAATCATGGCAATTGAAGAGAAGGTTTCTTCATAATTTACCCCTTCTCTTTGGGTAAACCTTTGTACCACGAGTTGAGCTTTATAGGTTTGTACCTTACCGATTTGGTCTCGTTTCCTTTTGTAGATCTATTTACAACCAATAAGTTTTATCCCATCTGGTTGATCTACAAGTTTCCAGACATAATTGAAGTACATAGACTCAATTTCGAGGTTCATGGATTTTATCCACCAGTCTTGATCCATATATTCTATTTCCTGTTTGAAGGTCAATGGATCCTCTAAGCCATTATCAGGTATGACAACCTGAGTTTCTTTGAAACTCATGTAACGGTCAGGCTGTTGAACAACCTTCCCACTACGTCGAAGCACTTTCAACTCTTGAGAAGGATGTGACTGACTAGATGTACCATTCATCAACAACTTTTGTTGAAGGACTAGCCTGATCAACAATTCTTATTGATTTTTCTGTAGCTTTTGTAGACATTTCACTAAATACTCGCTTACTGCGAGGTTGCTGATTTCTTATGTGGTCCTCCTCTAAGAATGTAGCATTTTTCGATACAAATACTTTGTCATCTTGAGATCATAAAATATACCACTTTTTTTCTTTGAGGTATCCTACAAATAGGCATACTTTTGAACGACGTTTCTGTTTCTTTGGGTTCTGCACCAATACATGTGCCTGGCATCTTCAAATCCTAAAGTGATGTAAACTACCTTTACATCCTCTCCATAACTCATAAGATATTTTAGAAACCTTTTTTTGAGGGAACCATGTTCAAAATATAAACAGTAGTCTCTACTGCATGTCCTCAAAATGAATTAGGCAACTGATCATAACTCATCATCAAACGAACCATGTCCAACAAGGTTCTATTTCTCCTTTCCACTATACCATTCTGTTGAGGTGTACTGGGTGTTGTGAGTTGAGATTGAATTTCATGTTCTATCAAATATTCCTGGAATTTCAAGTTCATATACTCTCCACCTCGATCTGATCGAAGTATTTTAATCCTTTTAGCTAACTAGTTCTCAACCTTTTCCTTATACTTTTTGAACTTTTCAAGGGTTTCAGACTTATGATGAATTAGGTAAGTATATCCATATCTAGAATAATCATCAATAAAACTGATGAAATATTCATACCCACCTCGTGCCTTGACATTCATTGAACCACAGAGGTCTGAATGCACGAGCTCTAAGGGTTCTTTGGCTCTAAGACCTTTTCCCGTAAAAGATCTTTTGGCCATCTTACCCTCAAGACAAGATTCACGCAGAGGTAAAGAGTTGTCTTCTAACTGATTTAGGAGTCCACTCTTAACCAATCTCCCAATCACATTGAGATTTATATGACTAAGTCTTAAATGCCAAAGGTATACATTAGATGAAACTTTATGCCTCTTATTTTAAGTTTTAGCGGTTTTAAACATCTCTATATTCAAAACAACTTTTGCCTTAGTTGGTTTTAACACATATAAGTTGTTTTCTAGTTTTGCATAATATATTTTAATTCCTTTGAAATAATGAACACTTCATTAACTTTAAATGAAGCTTTATACTCTTGTTCTAGCAAACATGAGATGGATATTAAATTCCTCCTCATAGCAGGATCATAAAATACATTTTCAAGCAAAATGAATATATTTTCAACAAACAACTTCATGTCTCTCACTACTTTGGCTGAGATAACCTCCTTGATCCCAACACTGAAAGTTGTCTCGCCTTCTGTAAACTGCCTCCAAGAACTAGTTTCCTGAGCAAAAGTACAAATATGATTTGCGGCTTCTGAATCTAATATCCAGGTTAATTTATCATTTTTCACTAAACATGTTTCAGCAACGAGTAAATCATATTTACTTTGTGTTGGGTTTTATGTCATAAAACACATGGTTTGTAAACAATAAACTCATTCTATAAATATAAGTTGTTATTGAATATATGAATTGCTTATTTCGTTTTAGAAATAAATCCAATAAATAAAAGATCCATGACTATTACATGAGTTCTTGAACTTTATGTGGAGACATAAAAGTGGATCAGGTTCGAGTAAATAGTTAAAATGATCTATAGTATGCGAATAAGATTGGGTGCCTTATTCTGGTAATACTATTGGATGTGACCCACTCTGTAGTTGTTACAAGAAGTTGTAAAGTGCTATAAACGAAGTGATCTGGTCGTTTCTGTGGTGGACATGGAGTGGGGGGGGGGGGGGTTTCTGTGCAATGAGTTTGCCATAAGATCGAACCAAGAAATAAGTCGCTCTTACTTTATAACGTCGTTTACTATTTAAGACTAACTATTTCAAAACGATGACCTAGGTAACTTAATCTTGATCCTGAGCTAACTATGAACTTCTGTTTATTCAGGATTATCCTTAAATTTGCATAGGTGAGGGTTGGCTCAACCTCCCATTCAATAGGCCTCCCATTTCAGGGGTAAGACAGAGTAGATAGCTGGGGACATAGGGTGTAAGATGGAATTCACTCCTACCCGCTTTCAAAGATAATAGAGAGGTTATTCCCTTAAGTGCTGATTTCAGGTCTTGAACAAGGGGCCTCACCCTCTCATTGGCCCAAGAGGGACTCGGTTTTATAATCGAATCACAAAGCAATTGTTCATTAAATGATTAGTGGGACTTAAAGAACAAAAGGTAATCTCTGGGGTAAAACAACCTTTTGACCTAGTCGTTATTACGAACAACCTATGAATAATTAACTTACTAATTATAGTTATATCAGTGGACACAATATATCTACGTTGAGGAGAGTGCAACTACTGAGTTTTGGTGAAATGACCTGGTAGTTAATGAATGAAGGTTAATTCAATGTAAAGAGTTTAGCTAATTAATCACGGGTCATTGGAGCACATGATCTGTAGGTCCGTTAGGTCCCCTACTAGCTCAAAAATAAATTAGCCTTAAAATAGCGTGATAAGTTGATTTGAAACGTTCAAATTCGAATTAAGGGAATTAGTAATTATGTGTGATATAATTACACGTTTAATTTTGGAATTAAACGTAATTAGATAACCAATTTATATATAAATATGATTTAAATATTAATTTCATGAATAGGGATTCATGGTAATAGAATTGGTGAAAATTTATTTTAATATTTGATATTAAATTAATAGAATTAATTAAATTGTTTAATTATTAATTTTATTAGAAAATTGATTATTGAATTAGTTTTTTGTAAAACTAATAAAATTTCAATTTTAGTTAAGAATTAAAATTGGAAAAGTTTTGATTTTGAAAATCAATTTTTTTTTTAAAAAGGAAATTTGGTATGAGATTTTCTCACTTTCAAGCAAGGTTACACACAATTCCACCACCAAATTCAAGGAGTAGCTGGTATCACTTGAAATGATCAGTTTTGCATGAGAGTCATGTATTAAAACCACTATTGATTGAGTGGAAAAGTCGATGCAATTACTGAATTGTTGAGTTTTTGAAGGTTGGAGAAGTTGTTCTTCAACAAGCTAAAGAACAAGAAAACCTCTCCTCCAATTCCCTATGTTCAAACTTGTTTTGAGTCCCAAACCTTTTTCTAAGGCTCATAGAGAATAGTAGGGAAGATATAGTGGTGGTTCATGACCTGAATTGGAGAAGATTGTAGTTGTATTTCGTTGAAGAAGAGGATCTTCAAAGGTATGTATTGAAACTCTCTTAATTCTTTGTGAACATGTTTATTTTGATGTCAAAGTTGGGGAATTAGAATGCTTAATGATCCTGTTTTCTTTCGTTGCATGTTTCTGTATTCCAACACTTTGTTGTGCTTTCTCAACTTTCTCATCTATGACAATATTGTTTACTTTCAACATATCTGGAATATGTTCTCTAACAGAGGTTCTATCCTTTATGTTGTAGTCATAAAAATTATTGTCCAAATAACGTCTATAATGAATCCATGATCTCTTTAATGGAAATCATGTTCTCGAATTTCTTAGCTAGTATATTGGATATGCTTGCTAAGATATAGATTCGGGCCTTATCATTTTCCTTAATCCATTTGTCATAAGAAATCCAAACTTTTTGGTTTGCATGTGAGTTGGAGTTAGAGGACATTCCTCTGTTAAAACAAATCTAAACCATCAACTGCTAGTATTGCATTTGTGTTTAATTTTCATGTTGAATAATTATAATTGTTAAACAAATTGGAAGCGAATATTTTTGTAGAAGAGTTCGACATGTTGAAAAAAGATAAACAAATTCTATTAGAAAATTTCTTTTAAACCCAATTAAATTTTAGCAAAAGTAATAATATACCCAACTTTCATTATTTATTTGCAACGATACTTTAGTGAGTTAGAATAGATGCTACCAAGGGGTAGTCAAATACTTCTCTATTGAAGCAAGACGTTCTTGACTAAATACTAATACTAGAATAACTCTTTATTCCTATAGTCATTTAGTTACCGTTTTCGGTCAAGAGTTTACTAACACTTAGTAACTCTTATAAGTATAACCCTCCATTTTCAGACCTCAGAGGTCAGCCCAACAATGCTACTAAATTGGAGAGTCAAAGTTGGGAATTGACCTAAGAGATCCTATCCATTTCTGGAGTTCGAGTTGTTTCGAATCCCATGTTACAGCCCTCCGAGGGGATAGTCGTTGAAAAGATTATTAGCTAATGTTGCCTAAAAACAACAGCAGGCACAACATAGGAATCTCACAGTCCAACGTAATGGAGGAGATCGTAGGATGTGTTGACACACTTCCTTCTCCCACTTACTATGAACTACTTGAAGGTTTGTAAAACCCCTAGACGGAAGCGAGATTGTTTCCCAATTTCAAATTTACATAGAAAATAAAATTCATCCTATTATGCATTCTACAAAGATAAATTACAACATGCACAAGAACGCAATAAATAGGAAGAAAATAGAATGTAGATTTACTAACCCTTGAAGTCACAAATCTTCATGCATTCCCTTCCAATTGGTCATGAACACTTCAATCTTCTTGGATTACGAATAGAAATAGCAACACCCAAAATGGCCACCACCACAAAAGAACCTTTTGTACTCTCCTTAAAGGTTGAAAATTACAGAGAGAGTTGTGGGCTTCTCTAATAATTTTTGGGGAGAGGGAAAAAAATTAAAAGAAAGGAAGCAACTTTCGTGAGAATATTGGTCTCCTTTTTTTTCCACAGACCTTTTATATTTTGGGAGAAGAAGAAGAATGTTCTGAAAACCAATTCCCATCACGATCTTCATTAAGAGAAAAATAGAAAGGAAGTTAGAAATAATTCCCTCCATTTAGATTTCAAATAATTTAAAATTAAAAAAAATTAAAACTAATTTTAATTTATTTAATATATAATTATACATTAACCACCTTAATATATAACATATATATTATACTATATGTTATGTCTAATATAACATATAACCTATAGTTTACATTATATCAAATACATATAACCTATAGTTCGAATTCTCTCAATAATATATGAAATTTAATATAAATAAAATTTATATTAAATATATGAATCCAATTCATATAATTAATATTTGAATCATATTCAAATATTTATATCCTCTCAAATAAACTTTATATTATAATGTATCAAATACATTATATTAATTATATCACATATAATTAATTTAAATTAATTATATCATATATAATTAATCCAAAACTAATTCTAAATAATCTCTGTTGAGTTATAAAGGGAACCTTATGGACTTGTAGAATGAAGCTCCAATGATACTTGGATAATTAATTAAACTCTCGTAATTAAATTACCCAACTTCCATTAACTGTCGGTCACTCCACTAAAGACCGACAACTGCACTCTTTGCACTACAGATATATTTCTATGTCCATTGGATATAACCAGTCAACAATGCGATGACATTTCACAAATGACTCGTAAGTACAATTGGACCAAAATTATCGTTTTGCCCCTATAGTTACATCTAACTTCTTAAGTACGACTAATCCCTCTAATGAACAATAAGTCATAGTCCAACTATGACCAAACCCCTCTCGACCAAAAAAGAATGTGGCGCCACATTTTTCAAGCCTCGAAATTAGCTTTTAAGGGAGCAATTTATCTATTTAACCTGACATTAAGGAAGGAGTGAATTTCATCTTATGTAGTTGTGTTCCCAGCTCCCCAATCAGATGAATCCCCAAAATAGTAAACATATTGAGTCGGTGAACTGGTCACTCTCAACCATGCAAATCAAATGACCGCTTTCATAGGCAGGAGTTCATAACTCACTCAGGATTCAGGTCATGTTACCTATGGTCATCCTGGTGATATGTAAGTCTCTACTATTAATGGTATTATATAATGAGACTATTTATTTCGTGGTCCAGTCTTATACAAACTTTTTTGTATAAAACACCTTTACTCACATGTGTCTACATGAATGATCAGGATCAGATCATTTGTAGAATTTTACAACAATTGTAACATCTATAAAGCGGGCCGTATTCGTAGTGTCCCTAGGATAAGGTACCAAACATTATCCATCTACTACTGACCCTTCAGGTTATCACCTAAACACAATTCACCTGTATGTCTTTACATACATGTTCAAGTTTCATAAGATAACCTTGGATGTTTGTTTATTGATTTTGTGGGTTAATGCTACTAAATGTCAGATAAAATACCTTAGATTTTATTAAATAAATAATCTATATGCACAATACACTTACAAATTACAAGACCCACGAGATTTAGGGCATCAACCCTAACAATCTCTCACTTGTCCTAAAGTTAATGGAGTGTACATCATAAAAGTCATACAAATACAAAAGTACACAAAACAAGAATCTAGGGCATAATATGTGTCGAGTACAAATCTTCCACTTGCCCTAGACTAGATGTGACATGTCCCGTAGACCCATATTCTGCAGGTAACTTTCAAACACCTTAGTCATGAGGGCCTTCGTAAATAGATCAGCAACGTTGTGTGCCGAAGTTATCCACGTGACGATCACGTCCCCTCGATGCACAATCTTTCGAATGAAATGATACTTCCGCTCTATGTGCTTCCCATGTTTGTTACTCCTAGGCTTTCAAAAATTAGCTACGATACCACTATTATCACAATAAAGAGTGATGGACTTTGACATGTCTGGAACCACTTCCAAACCAGTCAGGAATTTCCTGAGCCACACAGCTTCCTTGGCAGCTTCACAAGCTGCTATATACTCAACCTCCATAGTGGAGTAAAAAATGCACCCCTACTTAGTGCTCCTTTAAACTACAGCCCCTCCGTTAAGAGTGAACACCGATCCTGAAGTGGATTTTTTAGAATCCTTATTAGTCTGAAAATCAGAGTCCATGTATCTTGTAAGGATCAAATTCTTATAACCATACACAAGCATGTAGTCCCTCATTTTCTAAAATAGCCAATCAAATTTAGCAAAAACTAGATGAACCCTATTTACATCTAATTTTGCAATGATGCTTCAGTGAATTAGGACAAAAGCCACCGAAGGGTAATCAATTGCCCTTTCACTAAACCGAGACACTCTCAACCAATTATTACTCCAGAATAACTCTTCTTCCTATAACAATCAGTCATAATTTATTTGGCCAAGAAATCATTAACTAGCTTAACAATTTCTTGTAAGTGTGATCTTCCATTTTAGACCCTAAAGTTTCATCTCAATGAACCAACCGAAAGGAAAAATCGATTGGGGCAAAAACTAAAGCGATCCTATCCATTTCTGGAGTTCACCTTGATATTAACCTACTGCACAAACCATCCGAAGGGGGACACTCCTAGGGCGCCTCGAGGCCCTGCAAGAATATCTCACGGTGCAAACCAATGAAAGAGACCTTAGGATATGTTGACACATATCTCTCCCCCACTTACTATAAATACTCTCTCCATTCACCTTGATATTGACTCATGCAAACACCATCCGAAGGGGACGCTCCCAAAGTGCCTCAAGGCCAAGCATGAGTCTCATGGCGTGAACATAAAAGGAGAAACGTGAGTGAAAATTGATGTATCATATACATATTTTTCCTCCTACTGAGTATTTTAATAACCTAGGGTTTATTTTACTTAGGGAAAATATGACTAATTATTTTTACTAAATGATTGTTTAAGTTTGCCCAAAAGTAACACTTACATTGGATAGTTAAACAATTTTGATTAATGTTCGTTAAATACTTTAACAAACCTTAATTAACAATTACATGCTTGTAGAAAATTTATCTAATTCACCTTTCCAGGTCAGTTCCCAGGTAGGGGTGTTTCGTTTTCGTCAGCTTAAATATCCCAGCTTAGACAAAAATAGCCTTAGACAAAAGGTCCCTTATAGATACGTTTACTACAATTTTAATCTTTTATTAGAACCAATTTAATCATATTAAACTGATTAAAAAGATTAATCTAATTTCTAATCTCATTAGAAATTTGTGATCTTAGGTCTACGTGAATCAAATTTTAAAAATATTTTAAAAAATGATTTTGCCTAAGTTAGCATGCAATTCTGAATTGTTGATTTTAATTTCTAATTCATTTAGTTATAACTCTTATAAAAAAAATGAAACAAATTAAAATCAAATATTGCATCGAATGACATGCTTTATAAAATTATAACGTTTATAAATTATCTAAAGTAACATCATGCATCATGCAATTCCCATTCTATTACAAACCATATATAACATTTATATAATAAAGTAATGAAACAATTAATAACATCCATCCATCCATACATATAACTATATATTATCACACTTATAATATAAATAATGCATTACTATGTAATTAATGCATGCAAACATATAGTATAACATTTATATAATATGATGCATTAGCATGCTATAAAATTAAATCATGCAACTATATAATATAACATTTATAATATAAATGATGCATGGATAATGCATTACCTATGGTGAGATTTTACTCTATGACATACGTTATGACATATATAACAAAATTAAACCATACATCATATGCATAATTTAAATAGCAATTATGGATCGGGATTGGACTTCTAAAGCATAAATTAAATTAATATAATATTTATATTAACTTAATTAATCAAAACTACCTATTACATTAATAAAAGGCTCAACCAGTTCAAAACAAGTGAATCGGGTCTTGAACCGCTCGACCTGAACCACCTAGCAATGAACTCTCAACAATGAATGTCCAATGTCAACACCTAGCGCTTAGTGCCATCGCTTAGCAATGATCACCCAATGCTATCACATAGTATCGATAGCCTAGTGGTATCTATAACAAAGATCACCCAGCGACATGCCTAGCAACGATTGCCCAGCGCCACACCTAACGATCACCCAACTATCATCAAATGATCGCCTATCAAGCACCCAGCAATCGCCTAGTAAACACTCAGTGATTGCCTAGTACAAACCAAGTGATCGCCTAGTAACAAGATCTTCCTCCTCGTAGCATTGCTTTTTTTTTTCTTCCAAGAGACACGGGAATAGCACGAGTGACTCAAAACTTAAGAATTAAAGACTCGATAACATTTACTGCCCAAAACAATGGGCCCTTTACAAATCGAATTCGTAAAAACAAAGCAGGAAACACAGAAATCCAACCCCGAAAACATCATAATTACTAACCATTCAATAAACATTTATCAACCATGAAAAGTTTACAGAATGCAACCCACCACTTGTAATTAAATTCTGGAAATAGTAAAAATTGGGATCAAAACTTATACAATCTAACTCTGATACCAATTGAAAGAAACCGATGAAGGTCCCTGTGCAGAAGCAGGGATCGTTCCCAATTTTAATTTTTTTACAGAACTTTAAATTTAAGAAAAAACAGTTATGCATTATCAAACATAAATTACAACATGCTATTTGGAATAAATTAGGGAAGAAAACGATATACCCATGAAGCCAATTTTCTTCATTTATTTCCTCTTGATGACGATCTCTTTAGTTTCCAATTCGAAATTACCAATTGGGCACCACCACTTGAAAACCCTCTAGTATTCTCTTTAGGATTTAAGAATTCAAGCAAGAGTTGTGGGCTTTACTTGAATTCTTGGAAAAGGGAAAAGAGAAAGGAGAAGGATTTTCCCAGAAAACTATTCTCTGTTATCCACAGGAAAGATGGAGAGTACATTAAAACCGAATCCACTGCAGGTAATGTTTAGAGAAATTAGGGGGAGAGAATTGTAACTACCTCCCTTTAATTAAATTAAATTAAAACTTAATTTAATTTAAATTATATATATATATATACTATATGTTATATCAAATATAACACATAACCTATAGTTTCAATGTAGTAAATACAATATAACCTATAGTTTTATTTTCTCTCGATAATGCATAACACTTAATATAAATCATATTTATATTAAATTCAATTATATGAATCTCATCTTTTGAATTATATTCAAATATTTAATTCCTTTCAATTATTTATGGTATTTAATATAAATTGTGTTTATATTAAATTTAATTATATAATCTCATTCATATAATTTATATTAGAAACATATTCAAATTCCTCTCAAAATACTTTATATTATAATATATCAAATACATTATACTAATTATATCATATAATTAATTCACTCAATTAATTTAAACAATTCAAGCTAATCCAAAAAATTAATTCTCAATTAAAAATCATATTGATCTACAAAGGGGACTTTATGGACCTGTAGACTGAAGGTCCAATGGTACTTGGATAATTAATTAAATTACCCAACTTCCATTAACTGTCAGTCATTCCACTAAAGACCGACAACTGCACTCTTCGTACTACAGATATATTTCTTGTCTATTGGATATAACCAGTCAACAGTGTGATAACCCTTCACAAATTGCTCATAAGTACAGTTGGGCCAAAAATACCATTTTGTCCCTGTAGTTACATCTAACTCCTTAAGTACCACTAATTCCTCTAATGAACAATAAGTCATAGTCCAATTATGACCAAGTCCCTCTCGGGCCAAAAAAGGGTGTGGCCACATTGTTCAAGCCTCGAAATCATCCCTTAAGGGAGCAATTTATCTACTTACCCTGACATTAGGGAAGGAGTGAATTTCGTCTTATGTAGTTGTGTTCCCAGCTCCCCAATAAGACGAATTCCCAAAATGGTAGGCATATTGAGTTGACAATCTGACCACTCTCACCCATACAAATCAAAGGACCGCCTTCATGAGCAGGAGTTCATAACTCACTAAGATTTAGGTCATGTCACCTATGGTCATCCTGGTGAAATGTAAGTCTCTATTATTAACGATGTTATATAATGAGACTAATCATTTTGTGGTCCGGTCTTATACAAACTTTTTGTATAGGATACCTCCATTCACATGTCTCCACATGAATGATCAGGATCAGATTATTTGTAGCACTTTACAACAATTGTAACATCTACAAAGCAGATCATATCCGTAGTGTCACTAGGATAAGGTACCTAGCTTTATCCATCTATTACAGACCGTTTAGGTTATTATTTAAACAAGATCCATCCATATGTCTCTACATACTTGTTTAAATTACATAAAATAACATAGGATCTTAGTTTATTGGATTGAGTGTATGCTCATAAAATAACAATTATTTTATTAATAACAATTTGTTTATATAATGTTTACAAACTACGAGAATATAAGAGATTTATGACACAAATCTCAACATGATGAAGGAGTGTGTGTTGGCTTAAGGGATTCTTAAGGCTTAAAGGGCTAGGAAGGGAGCTAACTAAGTATGAATGACTTCTAACTCTAAAAGTATTTCAAAGTATATGCTTTTACTAGTTTCAAAGTTAAGCATGTTTGAAAAATTCCTAAGTATAATATGTTTCATAAATGAGCTCAGAGCAAGCTTTAGATGAGTTAGTTACTCAACTATGTTAAGTTTTCTTAAAAGTTAGCGGTGGATGCATAAAAGGTTCCATGGAAACTAAGTGTTAAACTCATGTTTTATCTAAGGCATCCATGTTTTAAAAAGAAAGCTAAAGCATGAATTTCTTAACATGGCTAAATAAATGTTTTACTCAAACGCGTGGCTTAGTGCTAAATTATGTCAACGCAAGGGTCGAGTTTATGTGAGTTCAATGTTTTTAAAGTATACTAAACAATGAGTTAGCCTTTCATGAGCTATGTGCTTCAATATCTCAAAGTATGTTTAAGTACAATGGGTTTTATTTGAGCTAGATACTCCAATATTTTCAAATACATTTTAGTATGAACTTTTCATGAATGTTTAGTCCAGCATGACTTTTCATGATTTTCTAGCAAAAGGGCTAAAGATTATTTATGACCAATAATTGAGGTTTTATGATTATCCAACCACTGGCTATGTACCCTGGATTGCTAGCATATGTCAGAGACGTTTGATAGGAATTGTCAATGTACACTGATGGGAATTGTCAAAGTACTATAGTATGTGTAGCTGGGAATTGACTATATGTGCACGTGGGGATGAGATATGACTGGGTACAGAACCAGTAAGATTAGTTATCATCAGTCGAAGAGAGGAAACTGATGATAACCAATATTTTTTCAGATTTAAAGTATGTTTTCTGGTTTTAAAAAGAGAAAATGAGTTTAATCTATGGATTTACTGAGATATAATGTTATACTATTCTCATCTTTTAGTTTGAACGTTTTATGAGCATGGCCTTCCTCAGTCAAGGAGATGAAGTTGATGAATGACAATTTTCTATAAGCTAAGTATGTGTTCCTGGTTTTATTGGAATTTAGTAAATGTAACCTTTGGATTTATTGAGATATTTAATAATGTAATTTCCCTGGATTTTACTGGAACTATGCTAAAAAGTATGTTATGAATTTAATATAAATATTTAATGAATGAAAGGTCGGGTTTTTTAAACTAAGATGTTTTAGTTAAATGATATTCTTGATTTTACAAAAACTTAGGTGGGAGGAACCCTCTAGTTTTATAAAAAGTTAATATGTGGTTTTCACTGAGATATTTTATAACTATGATGTTTATGATGGCTAGGTGTTCTAAGGCTTTCTAAAGCTAAAGCTTGAATGCATTTCCAAAGTTATAGCTTATGTTCTTATTAACATGTTACTCACTGGGCTTTCCAACTCACTCTTTTCAATGTTTTGTTCCAGGATTGTGAGTTGCTTGACAAAGAAGGTTCAATCTGCCACTGTGGTTAAATATTTGTTAGTCGGGTGTTTACTTGGGTTTGGTGTATAATTAAATAACCTCTACGGAGGTAGAGTCAAGGCCTGGTCTGTAATTAGTTATATTCTGATGGTGATGTTGTTAATAGAGTAATGTGGAAATGAGTTAAGTTGTATTCTGTGATAGACTTACTGACATATAGGTTCACGGGGTAAAGCATAAGCAAAACAGGTTCATAAGATGTTAGTTTAGCAGGTTCAATTGGCAGTAGATGTCATAAGAGGGTTGGCATTTGCTGTCCTCACATCTTCCTCCTAGAGAAAGAAGTGATACTGGGAGGGGGTGTGACAACTGTAGTATTCACCACCATGATCAAGTTTAACAACTTTAATTTTCTTTCCAAGTTGAAGTTCAACCTCAGCTTTGAAAGACTTGAAAACATCCAAAGATTGAGACTTTTCATGAATTAAATATAGGTACCCATATCTTGAATAGTCATCTATGAACATAATAAAATATTGTTGTTCTTTTCAAGAAGCCACAGGGAATAGACCATAAATGTCTATATGTATTAGTTCTAAGACGTCTAAGCATCTGTTGGCACCTAATTTTTTTTTTATGTTCGTCTATTTTTCCTTAATACATTCCATAAAAACGTCAAAGTTACTTCAATCAAGGGAATAAAGAATTCCATCTGACAAAAGTTTCTGAATTCTCTATTTAGAGATGTGACCTAAACGCTTGTACCATAACATAGCGGAATTCTCATTTAATTTGCGCTTTGACCACATGAATTATATAGCAGGATATTGTTAAATGAAGCAAAAGAATGAATCATATATAAATTATCAATTAAAGAACCGGTACCAATAAGCTTGGAATCTTAAGAAAGACTAACTTTATTATTTCCAAAAGAACAAGAAAAACAAAATTTGTCCAAACTGGAAATATAAACTAAATTCCATCTAAATGACAGTACAACAAAAGTCTCATTCAAATCCAAATAACAACCAGTATTTTAAACATAATCTAAAATTCCCAATAGCTTCAACTGGAACTACTTTGCCATCGCCCACATAGATGAATTTTTCAGCATCATTTGGTGGCTAGCTCCATAGGCAACCCTACATTGATATACTTATATGAGTAGTAGCACTAGAATCTACCCACTAAGTATCTGTATGTACAGAAGCTAAATTAACTTCAAAACAAACTAAAGTAAAAAGTTTACCCTTATTTACACACCACTTGGCGTATTTAGGACAATCTTTTTTGAAGTGACATTCCTTTTTACAGAAAAAACAAGGATTTTCAATTACTTGTTTCTCTCTTTTATTTTGTTGAGATATCCCTTCTGCGACACCCATAGATTTCCTTTTCTTCTTAACATGAGAGTCAGTTGCCAAATGAGTACTTTCTGTCCTTTCTTTCTTAATCATATCTTCTTCTTGCATAGATAGTGAGATAAGTTCATTAATACTTCATTTATCCTAACTTATCTTAAACTGAGTGGATTGTGTAGAAAGAGAGATAAGTACCAAATGTATGAATAAAATTTTCATTTATCTCGATATCAAATGCCTTAATTTACCTGCGAGATTGGATATTTCCATAATATACTCCCTTATGTTTTCATTGCCCTTATACCTCATGGAAGTTAAAGAAGTTAAAAGACTACTTGTTTTCATTTTTAGCAAAATATTTCTCAATTTGAGCAAAGAACTTATTGCCATTTTCACTTTCCGTGATAGAGCCCCGAAAAGACTCCAAAATGAAGTGCCTAAAGATCATCAGACACATGTGATTTGACCGTTTTCACTTCTTTATATCAGCCGTATTTGGTTGTTCCTCAATAGAAATAGGTTTATTGGTACTTAGTGCAAGGTTCAAATCCATACACCCGAGAAATATCTCTAGGCTTTCGTTCCAAATCTTGAAGTTGGATCCATTCAACTTAGGGATTGAACTCAAATTTCCAGATATTTGAGTAAGACCAACTGAAACAATAAACAATAAATCATATACTCACTATTAAAATATGATAAATGATTTTACATATGTGGTGAGCCCCTTAAAAGATACCAAGCACAACATTAATGTCTAGCCTTTGGGCAAAGACACCAACTGTAAATGGTACTCTCAATCTAGTAATCAAAGTACTGACAATAAACTCTGTCAAAAAATAGTCTTTCTTTGGATCGATTATTTTTCAACTGAGCAATCCTTATAATTGTCACATACTCATTACCACATGCATACCCACAGTTTTGGCCAAATAATTGTCTTCCTTTGGGCCTATAATTATCCGCATAAATTCATGAATATTCACATCTTATATTTTATAATTAAATTACTCTAGATAAGAGAGACTACTTTGGTAACATATTATTTTGACGAATTCAATCCAAAATATAAGACAATAATATAATAATATTATTGTATAAGAATAATAGAAGAAGAACACCATATAGTCTTTACCAAAATTCACCCAATAATTGTTTACACATAGTACAATTAAAGCAACATAAACATAATATAAACATATGAATATCACCAAATGTCATCAATCAAATTTAGATGACTATAGTTTTCCTTAATTAAAATTTTGAATGCCCGTAGTAGGATCTCTAAGGTCCATTATATACTAGTTCAATTAGAGTTCCCATTGAACTCTAATTAATTAGGAATGTGCTTCTACCCATTAAGTCCATACTCAATTAGAATCTAGGGCCTTAATTAATTAGATCACATAGGGCTTAATCTAATAAAATAACCCAAAATATTAATCCACATACATAGTCCATATTTCAATTATACATATTATTATTTAAATACGTCTAACATGAAATTTCATGGAAAAATTGTGAAACAAACATGGCTATATTATAGCTGATCCTTCATAACTTTATGATAGAGACCTTTTGGAGTCTTGATAGGGTATATTCATATATATTTTTTTTCTAGTGATCTAACTAATTTGCCTCTAATTCAGTATATGTTCAATTGACCCTTGCTCACCCATTTTGGACCCCCTACTTAGTCTATTAATAGACACATTCAACAAGTTTTATAGAGGAAGTCAAATACAAACTACACAAACCATGACAACTTTTGGGGAATTAGTGTTGTGCATAAATCTCAAACCTTCTTATCAACCATTTGTGTGAGCACTTTAAGATATCATTATAGCACTTAAGATTATTTATGTCAAAGTTATCATAATAAATTTCAATCTAATTGCAGATATTAAACTGTTTTATTGAAATATTGTGAGTAAGAAGAATTATATCTCAATTTTTGTCAAGTAAATAGCTTGCTCACTCACTTGCAAAATTTAAAATTAATGGTAAAAAGTGATAAAAAAATTATTTTTAAATATAAAAAAATGAACTACAATCGCGATAAATTACTATAGACAGACTACCATTTTGCACTGTGTGGTTGTTTGAAAAACAAATAAAAAGGTTTTTTTTTTTCAGGCTTATAATGTTTGCTTTTTAGGAGCTCAAAAGTAAAAGTGGGAGCGACTTTGTGATAGGTTACAACAAATTGAGACGAGGAAGAAGTGAGCTTGAACTTGAAATCAATGGCAGTTCCTTCCAATTTCACTTCTCCTCGTCTAAATTCTCCTCGTTCTCTTTCCTTCTTCTTCAAAGCTTCCGTTTATTCCCTTCCCTTCTACAATTCCTGCACTTCCAAATCCATTTCCATCTCAAAACACAATGCACTCAATGCCTCCACAAGAACCAGACCCATGTCGATTAAAGCCGTTTCTTCTTCATCATCATCATCTTCTTCTTCCTCCTTTGGTTCTAGACTCGAGGAGAGTGTCAAAACTACAATTACCCAGAACCCAGTTGTTGTCTACTCCAAGACATGGTGTTCGTGAGTTCAAATCTCATCCATCTCATCTTTATATTTGTAATGCTTTTTTTTTTTTTTTAAGATTTACTTTATGCCCTTTTTCCTGATTTGGGTTTTCTTTAGTTTGTTGGAAACATTTTGAAATCAGATCGTTCCTCTTTTGAAGGTATTCTTCTGAGGTTAAGGCGTTGTTCCAGAGGCTTGGAGTGCAGCCATTGGTCATTGAATTGGATGAATTAGGTACTTTCTCTTCGCCTCTTTTTACACTTGCCGGTAATCTGAGTTCTGAAATCACTTCAATATCCCTCTATAATGATAAACTCCCATTCCTGTCATATGTTCTGACTATCAACTTAAAATTTCGGATTAAGTGGTAAGTTAATATGATACCAGGTTAATTCGATCCCCACAATGTTATTTTCTCCCAAATTGCTGATGTTAATACTTAATAGTTCATGTGAATCAAATTGATATACGGCCCCATATTGACTAATCGGCATAAACTTTTGGTGTTAAGAATATGGATAGAAGATTAAATATATCTTAAACTATTGCTTTAAGCTACACCTCGGAGTGATATAACATTTAGGTTTAGTAATTAGTGGTGGATTAATATGGAGCTATTTGCTTCGTTTTAAACCAGCATGAATTTTTCTTATTATTTTGTTTCTTTTTTTTAATCCTTTTATGAAATATGTAAGCCCACAATTTTTTTTTCCTTCAGGTCCCCAAGGGCCACAATTGCAAAAGGTACTTGAGAGGCTTACTGGACAACATACGGTACCAAATGTTTTCATCGGTTAGTACTGTATCCGGAACTTTTAGCTTCCGTTTGATAATCATGATTTTTGAAATTTGTGCTTCTTTTCTCACAATTTCTTGATCATGTTTTCATGTTCCTTAGTAAACTTTTGAATTGTTAACCGATTCTAAAAACAACAACGAGTTTTGGAAAACTACTTTTTAGTTTTCAAAACTTGGCTTGGATTTTGAAAACACTTTTAAAATCTAAACAACAAAATAAATAGATTAATGAGGTGGTAGTAGTATTTGTAGGCTTAATTTGCAAAGATTCTCCTTCAAAATATTATCTCCTCTCCTGTAATAAATGATCATTTGATACGTGCAAAATTTTGTTTTTAATAGAACTTTTTGTTTATCTCCATTGAGTACCTTTAGTCATGTTCCCAATCAAATCCCTTTGTTCAGTATATTCATCTAGAAATAATAATGGTTGTCTATAGGCTGAGAACAGAAGCATATAGAGGGGTTTAGGATTTTAGGTCTCAGTAAATGATTAGAGAACAATGTGTTAGACCCTCGATCCGGGGAAACCTGATTTGGCTCTATGTGCCTTGCATGAGCCAAGATCAGATCATATATGGTGTGGCACACTCAAAAGGATGTAGGTGGCTGGTGCTCCCCCTCTTGCATGAATGGATGCTGCTTGTAAAGAAACAAAGACATTTAGTTTGAGTAATTTGTCTATATCCAACACATGTTAGGCACTTCGACACCTGATGGACATATGATGGATACTTTTTAGCACAGCAGGCATGTGTGATACACTAGTTGTAATGTTGTATAAAGTAAATATGAGTCTTAGCACTTGTTAGGCCATTCTGGCATTTGTATAACATAATAAAAACATAAATAGTGATATATGATGAAAAATGAAAGTGAAATACATCATACTCGCTTTTAAGCAAAACATTTAAATGCACAACTCTGAATTTTCTTTTCTATACTAATGATATGTATTTTTAAAATATAAATTTAATAAACATATCCTTGCAGTAAAGTGTGTAGTCATTTCCATGTTATGTTATGTCCATATCCATGCTTTGTAGTTTTTCCATAGGGCAATTATCAATTTACACCCATGAACTTTTAGGGTTGTATCAATTTAAACTCTAAACTAATAATTGTATCAATCTAAGCCTTGATCTTTCATAATTGTATCAATTTAAACCCCAGACTAATAATTATATCAATTTAAATCTTGAACTTTCACAAATGTAACAGTTAAAATCTGGAAGTTTCATAGATGTATCAATTTAAACCCTCCATTATGTTTTATTTGGATACACTTGTGAAAGTTTAGGGTTTAGATTGATATACTTATAAAAGTTCAGGGTTTAAATTGATACAATTATTAGTTTGGGGTTTAAATTGTTGATACAACCATTAGTTTAAGGTTTAGATTGATACGACCCCCCAAGTTTAGAGGTATAAATTGATATCTATATATAGTTTGTTTTCTTGGGCAGGAAGCAAGTGGTTTTTTTTTGTGAAGTTTGAAACTGGGATTGTGTAAGACGTCTTGCATGTCTAGCTAGACTGTAATCTTCTGTACCTTAAAATTATAGTGGTTAATTAAAGTCCTTTACTCATATTCTCTTGCGTGCGCCTCAGCCTCACATCATCCCCACTATGTAGTTGTGAAGAGCCTCAATGAACTAACTACCCACCGCTCTAGCTTACCAAGTTAGTTGTAGAAACCAGTCACTACTATGGGCTAAGTTTCTTCCTTCTCTTCCACATGTTTCTGTTTTAGAAATTAGGAGATCGTGGAGGGTTTTTCGCCCTCCACCGAGTTAAACCACAAAACTCTAGCTTTACCTCTGGTAAATGTTCCATGAATGAGCTGAAAAAAAATGCCTAAGAGAACCTCTTTGTAAACACCGGGCTGAAAACACGCTTCTGTTTCTTTTCAACCAAATGCTTTACTGTAAAGAAATTTACTTGCAACTGAAAGCTACCCCTCTTTCAAAAATGCAAGTTGGGACACGACAATAAAGAGTTGGGGATAAAACCATCCAAAAACTGCACAGGACCTCAATAGAAAAAATGCATACACATCGTAAATGGTTCAAATCTTCCATTGTTTTCTCACGAAGAAAGTACTATTGATGTTTGCGCACAGGTCTTTAAAAGAATTCTATGTTGTGCCTTTCAAGAGCAACTAGCCACATGAAATACCTTATATTTATCCGAATTCTTACCCTCCAAAGCTTAGGAAAGGACAGAATGGGAAAAGGGGATGCAAAAATTCAATGAAGTATTCAAAGTTTGCAAAAGAAAAAGATCGACTAATCAATAATCCAAATACGGCAGATGAGCTTATACTTTGAGCTCATCAGCTTTTCTATTCTTTTAGGGCGAGCTCCAGCCCTAATCAATTTGTTTCCTCTTTTCTTTTTCTTTTTTCTTGAAATGAGCTCATATTTTATCAAAAGCCTTGTTTGTTCGTCACATTTTCAATTCTTCCTTAGTGAAGATCTTTGCATTTATCCCTCCCTTTAGCTCTATTAGCTTTCTGGTTCCCTCCTCAGAAAAACAAACAAAACACACAATAAACAACCAAACAACTCAGAAAAAGGATCAAATAGCTATACTGTTGTATTGAGAGTTCTTCAATATACAGTATGTTATGAATTTAAATTAGGAAAAACTAGGGTTGCTCTCCTACGATGAAAAAGGAAATATCCCTTGCACTCTATTGAGAGAGAGTGGGTTCCCTCTACTCTTAGACTCCACAACCTTGCTACTCGCTTACCTTCCAAAGGTCCCCTCAAAACCCTACAAATACCCTCCCTCAACCTCAGCCCATGCAGCCATGATCCTTGCCTGATCCACTTAACTGTCGTTATGGTTAATGTGTGGGTCTGATAAATGGTGGTATTCATCCTTCCAATCCATTCATTTTTTATAGGAAACAATATTCGGAAAAAAGTGACAAAATAGATAACCTAAGAGCAAGGGTAGAGATTACCTCCCCCCAACCCCAAACTAGCAAAGGAGAGCCTTCAAATTGTTAATAACAATTTTAAAACTGTGATTACAAAAGTAGTATGCCAATAAGGGTTGAGTCTGCTCCATTGGCTAGGGTTCGGGATCTCTTAGTCATACTGAGTTGGAGGTCCTAAGTTCAAACCTTCGGATGAGCTTAATACCAATTAATACCAAAAACTCTTAATGTCTCTCAGGTCTAGGCCTTGGGCAAGCATGGGTGCCCTCAAGTATAGGGGAGCGAAGCTCTGACTCCCAGTTATCGAAAAACAAAAAAACAAAAAGAATTAGTATGATTTGTACACCACCAAGAGGTATTCTGTTGTACGAAAAGCCAAAAAGACTCAAAAGGAGGATTTATCTTCAAATACCCGGTTGTTCCTTTTCCTCTAGAGGCCCTAGAGAAGAGAACACACTGCACAAAGCCAAAAGGACTTTTCCCCTACCATCGATGATCCTTCCATCAAGCATCTCCAATAGCCGACCATCAATCTTCTTAGGGAGGCAGAATATGACTCCGAATTCCGTAATTAGCGTATGCCACCTTTTAGCCACAAAAGGGCACTGGAAGGGATAAGTGGTTAAGGGATTCCTCCGTATACAAACATTTACAACACACATAAGGGGACATCACCCAGTTTCGGAGTTTCCTTTGGAGTTTTTCACGAGCATTCAAACTCCTATAAGCCAATGATCAAAGAAAGGCTTTATCCTTTTTGGGACCTTGAAGTTCCAGATTGGGTTCACCATTGGGTAGGTCAAATTCGTCTCCCAGTTGGTTACCTTCAAAAAGGTGAAGTTTTCAGTAAAAGAATCAGGTGAGTCGATCTTCTTTCTTCCACCTTATTCTATCCCAATCATTTAGGAACTCTCAGATTGACCGAATTCCCCAATTCTCTATTAAAGATGGATCTTCTAAATCCCAGGTCCCATGCATGACATTCGCAATCCCAACAATCAGCAATGGAGGCCCCTTTCTTTGTAGTAATGGAATAATATTAGGGAATTTGAGAGCAAAGACTACACCACAACAAGGTGGCCAGAGTACAGTAAAATTAAACGGTAAAAAGGAATTAAATTTTCATACCTTTGATGAATTTCCATAATGGCTTTCTTGCTGTGGCTCAAAAATATGATCAAGGTTTGTGGGAATCTTCTAATAGAGAACCCCAAGGGAGTGGAGAAGAGCCAAACTTTGGAGGGATTTCTTTGTGAAAAGTTTGTGAGTTTCGCTCTACCCTTAGGTCCTATGTATACCTATGGGCAAAGACTATTTGCCAAATGAAAATATTATAATATCAAATTTACATACACATGCATGCATGCATACATGCGTGTGTATATATATATATATATATATATGTATATATCAAATACAATTAATATGTTTCCCTTATATAATATATCTTATATATTAAATACTAATTTGATCCCTTATATAATATATCTTATATATTAAATACTAATTTGATCCCTTATTATTCTTATGAGCCGACAAGGAGACTTCAAGGGCCTATAGATTATAAGCTTCAATGATTCAAAATTAATTAATTAAACATATTTTAATCAATTAACTTTCATTCATCAACTCTACGCTCCATTACAGACCTAGGGTTGCACTCTCATAAAATATAGGACAAGTTATGTCCATGGATATAACTATAACGTGCAAGTCAATTCTTCACGAGTTGTTTGTAATTACAGTTGGGTCAAAAAGTCTGTTTTATCTCTGTAATTGCATCTTGTACCTTAAGTACCACTGATGTTCTAAGGAACCATCTAGATATGATCCAGCAAAAAACAAAGTTATTCTCGAGCCAGTAGAGGATTGGGTCCCATTGCCCAAGTAATGAAATCAACACTTGAAAGAACAAACTCATCTACTTTCCCTATCTGAGAAGGAGTGAGTTCCATCAATTTCCAACTACTCTTTTTTGTTTCTTAATTTTACAAGTAACAAGGAGAGCACGAAAAATATGAAGTTAAAAGAAGAAGAATAATATTAGTTACAACAAATGTTGACTTGAAATGCCCAGAAGATACATGGACCAAAACTCTCAGGCTGAACTATTAACGTAGGAGTCCCCAAAAGTCATGTTCAGCCCATAGGAACGTGACCAAAGAAAGTTTCCTTTCCCTTTCCTTTTCCCTTTCCGTTTTCTAAAAGCACATAATCATGTGTTGAAAGCTAAAAGAAGTTTATTAGGCGTGTGTTTGGTTTAATTTGTCAGGTGTTTAATTTTGAAAATAAGTCATTTTGGAAAAAATTGAAGTGGTTGGCAACCATCCAAAATAGTTTTTGAAACACTTTTAAGGTTTATTTTAAACCGTCTTTGTCAAAAGAGTTTAAATAAAAATGACTTTTTTGAAAAACTTTTTCTTTATCTGGTCAATCTAAACGGGCCCTATGTTTCTTTCCCCTCAATTGTGTCTACTCTTCATTCTTCTGATTGTAGTGCCTGATGTATCAGACTTAATCCTGCCACCCAAAATAGTGTGCGACATCAAAACATGATGCTATTATATATTTACCAACTGTGAAATTGGTTTTTGGAAATACTGCCCTTTGGTGTTGTTTCAAATAGCTACTACCATTTTCTTCATGGATGTTTATGATTATTGTTTTATTCATGGATGTTTACTGATTATTGTTTAAACTCAAATATCTCTCTGTGGCCAGGGGGCAAACACATAGGTGGTTGTACAGGTACATTTTTATGGCATAATTTCTTTTATCAAAGCGTTGAATCATTCAAAGGAAATGTAGATGGCTTCACTTATATCGATTATCGGTTTCGTGGTTGCTATTGTGATGCAGATACTGTGAAACTATACCGAAAAGGAGAACTCGAACCTTTGCTATCTGAAGCTAATGCTAAAAATTCAGAGACATAAGGATGAAGGCACATTTTGTTTTCTGAGCCATTTGCTGACTGACCCGTTGTTGATGTTCTCAATTCTACCTCAAGAAACACATGCGTTTTTAGTTAGGAAAATGATATGTATGTTAAGCTATTTGTGGATGCATTTGTTACAAGGAACTCCAAGTTGTGCTTGAAATAAGTGAGCATTTTATTACCTTGTTTTCCTGACATTTTCTTTCAAGTGTCATATGTTGTTTTAATGACAAAAGGACTGTAATTCCTTTAGCTAACAAAGCCAGTTTCTTTGGTGGTATGTTTGGGATTCAGAATGGTTTAAACCAAACTTATGAAATTGATCATATATATATATATATATAACCAAGGATCTTTAGAGTTACCATTAGAGTTAGATTCCAATGATCTTTTCAACATTTAATTAGTATAGGTTTGTTCTCGGCAATCTTAAAATTGAGATTTTAAATTACATATCGGTTAAATTATACAAAATATACCTAAACTTTGTACCTTGTATCAAAAATATCCTTGAATTTTCAAAAATTTCAAAAATATCCTTAAACTTACCAAATGAGTTAAAAAATACCCCTTTAGTGTTTTGTGTTAAAAATACTCCTACACTTTCAAAAGTTTAAAAAATATTCCTAAACTTTCAAAAGTTTCAAAAATATTGTTACGGTTGTATAAACAAAAATTGTTAATATCATTATACTCCTGTATTTTCCCTCCTTTTTTTCTTCCCCTCTCTTCTTTGATACCGAATTTACTTTTCTGTTAACTGTTTGACATCTGTTATCTAAAAAATAATAATAATAAAAATAAATAAAACTACACATTTCATTTAAAGTGTGAGCTATAATAAGACAGAGAATCATGAAAACATCAAGGAATTTTATGACTTAAATATTTTAACAAAGTTGTACGTTATTAGTTGAGTGAATGATCAAATACATTATTTAATTGACTATTAATCCTTTACGTTTTAAAGGAAAAATTAATTTTAGAATTTTGTGAGATTTTATGGGATTTTATGTTATAACTTAATTTTTTTTTTTTTTTAGTTGCTAAGAAAATTGACATAATAATTGAAAAATTAGTAGAAAAATGAGAGTATCCATATGAAGGGGAAAAAAAAGAGGATATTTTGAAACTCTTTTTTTAAAAAAAAAAAAAAGAAAAAGAAAAAATTAGACTCATTTTTACATTGAGATATTAACGGATTTTGTTCATATACTATCAGTAGAGATATTTATTATTTATTTATTTATTAAGTTTAAGGGTATTTTGAAATTTTTTAAAGTTCAAATATACATTTGAAACTAAATTTTAATGGTTTTCATCCAAAACTAATATTTTTTAACTCTTTTGGAAAGATTAAGTGTATTTTGAAACTTTTGAAAGTTCAAAGATACTTTTGACGTGCTTTTTATAATTTAGCCTATATTATTTTATGAACAGTTTTGTTTAAGTATCAATTTTGATTAAGATAAACAAAATAATTTTCCTCTCTTTGGTTTTTTTTTTTTAATGTTTACTGTACTGTAAAGTTATAATTTGATTCCAATATTTTTTATTTTTATTTTATTTTTAATATAGAATTGTTTTCATTGAGATTTTACTAAAGTAATAATTTTTTTTCATAACTTCAAGATTTTAAATTTTCTAACTAAACAATTAAATGAGTTATCTAAAGTCTGATTAATTTGTAATAAAATATATTCTTTGAAGTTTTAAAAATAACTAAATTAAAAATTAGAAAAAAAAATCAAATGACTATATTATGTTAATGTGCTTAAATTAAAAAAAAAAAAAAACTATATTCACAACAAAAAAAAAAAACAAAAAAAAATACTGTATATTTATGTTATTTATCGTACTAATTTTATTTTATTACGTTTAAAAAAAACAATAGTTTATTTTGTTACTTGGACAGAAATCAAATATTTTATAAAAAAAGGGAATTTTAATATATTAATCTTTTGATGTCTATGATATTTTCCTAAATTGTAACATTTATGCATAAATATTAATTGCATTTTTTAAGTGAAATTACGTTTTTAGTAGCTGTATTTTATTCATAATTTAAAAAAAATTCAGATAATTTCTATCAATTTTCACAGTATTTTTGAAAGTTTTGTACGACATGGAGGCTGAAAAAGTGGAAGCTTCGTGGAGTCAAATGTTGGTCTGACTCTGACATCAACACTCACCCAACGGATACAAACGGGAAATTTTTCATTTTTCATTTTCAATATTTTTCAAAAAGCTCACCAAATAATTGCCACCTACTTTTTCTAAAAGAAATTTCTATGTATAGAAAAAATATCAAACTATTTCTAAAAATAGCAAAATATATATATATTGATAAACATTAATAGAATTCTATCGATATTTATCTGTGATAGAATTTGATAGAAGTCTATCATTGATAAAGGCTAATAGAAATTTATCTATGATAAAAATGGATAGAAATCTAAAATGATTAAATTTTGTTATTGTATAGAAACTCCTTTCTAAATAAGAAATTATATTTTTAATACTATTTGGTCTAGGTTTCAAATTTTCGTAAAGAAAAAAAAAATGTGAAATTGTAAATATATATATATATATATATACTTTTGAGTTACCTTGTATCCAAAATATTCTTAAACTTTCAAAAGTTTCAAAAATACTTTAAACTTTTAATAAGAGTCCAAAAATATCCAAAACTCACAATAAGAATATTTTCGAACTCTTTTTTAGAAGTTTGAGGGTATTTTGAAATTTTTGAAAGTTTAAGAATATTTTTTTTACACCAAATCCAAAATTTAGGAGTATTTTGTATAATTTAGCCAAACAAATTAATAGCTAAATATTCTTGAACTATGAGGTAGGTTTGAGAACTTTAATTACATCCATAAACTTCAATTTTATGTTAAATTACGTGTTTAGATAATTTTATATCTATTTGATTCTTAAACTTTTTAAAATTTATCTAAAACTCGTTCAATTTTTAAATTTGCATCCAATAGATTCTAAATTCTAAAAAGTGATAATTTCAATAGTTTCTTAAATTTTCGGTTTTGTGATCAAGTTTTGTTTAACATTTTTTTTTTTTGTTGATTTAGAAAACTAGACACAAAGTTGAAAACTTATAGCTACACTTGACATAAGATCTAATTTTATATCTATTAGATTAATTGGTTTTTTTAAAAAAAATAAATAAATATATGAACGATCTATTGACATAAAATTGAAAGGTATAGAGTTTGTTAGATATTTTTAAAGTTTAAAAATTTATTAGATATAAATTGAAAATTTTAGAGATATATTAGACACTTTTAAAATTAGACAACCAAAATAGATATAAAAGAAAAACTTGCCATTTAACTTTAAAAATATTAATTTTAACCTTCCTTTTGAAATTATTATTCCAAAGCACCCATTTAGATTATTTTTCAATAAAAAAAATAAAGAAAATTGACACGACTACCTATGTGTAAGAATTAAAATGCATGATGACATCATTTACAATATAATTTATGTACATTAATGTGATAATTGTTATGAAAATTTTGATTTTGTGAATAGCATTGTAAATGAAGTCTTCGGCATCTTTTAAGTTAAAATAAATTATCTTAATTTTCAATATAGTTAAAATTGAGTTGTAAATGATATTATGTACACAATTTTTGGAGTTTTACCGTCAACTATCATATTAATTTATGTCATTCATTTAAATACAAAAATCTCAAAGAGTATCATCTCTCGAATAATTTCAAAGTTCAACAATTAAAATAGAATTTTTTAAGAAATATAATTAATAGGAATAGGAGAATAGGGGTGTTAAAAAATTCAATGATCCAAAAAAACCGATCAACCCAATTCAACCCGTGCGATTTGGGTTGGGTTGGGTTGAGTTCAAATAAATGAAAATTTTCTTGGTTGAGTTGGTTCATGTATTCACTTAATATAACTCAAATCAATCCAAACCAACTCGAATTTATTATTAACTTTGAAATATATATTTTTTATTACTTATAACACAATTTGGTTCGAATTTATTATTAACTTTGAAATATTTTTTTTTTATTACTTATAACATAATTCTTTATACATATATTAGATTTTAATTTTATTTATTTAAATATTTTTTGAATAATTTATTATTCAACAAGTCTTTAAAATAGTTTCTTTGCACTTTAGAAAGAAAATTTTTACCATATAAATTGAAATTGAGTTGTTAATCTTAATTCAATATATGAAAATAATTAAATTAGATTTTTATATATTTACGTTTTGCTTCTTTTTAGAACAAAATTTTAAATAAATGACTCAATTAACCTGAACCAACCCAACCCAAATATTTGATGGTTGGGTTGGATTCATTTTTTTTAATAAGGGTTATTTGGATTAAAAAAATTTACTACCTGAATAATTGGATTGGGTCTAAAAAATCTTTCACCTCTTGGTGGCTAACATATTCATATATGTCAGTTGAGTTTTGTTCGCTTTGGCTAAAATAACTTTTTAATGTGTCTAAAAGCATTATTAATATATATCTAAAAGTTTTAAAACAATTTGTTATGATTTAACTAAAAATTTGTTACCAATTTAAAATGTTTCTTTTCTCTTGTAGTTTTGTATACTCTTTTCTCATAGCAATATAATTTTTGTGGATGAAATAGAGTTTTTATTATCCACTTAAATATAATTCAATTGGTTAAAATATATATCATCACCAAAAAGTCAAATATTTGGTTCTTCTACTAAATATATTTGAATTAACCTTTTCAAATAAATCTCTTTTTTCTTTTAGAACTCTTAAAAACTGCATTATTTTTAAGAAAACCACGAACTTAAAAGAAACTTCAATATGTGAAATAATTATTACGATCGCACACACTCACTTGACTTTAGTTATAAATAAATACTCTATCAAAGCATTATACTATTCTAATTAGAATTAGAATGAGTATATCCAGTTTGGAGTGTTTTCATATTTGGATGATTTGAAATCAAACGGTATTGACTCATTTTATAATGTTTGGATCCCGATCTTTTTTATACAATTTTAGTATGGACAACTACTTTTTCTAATATATTGCCAAAAATTCTACAAATTCCACATTGGTAAATACTTGAAAAATATCATGCTATTGTCTCATTGAAAATCATAATTCTCAACTTTGTAGAATTATAACCTACTCTATCATAAAGAGTCGAACCACTTGGAATGTCACCTTTCAAGACTTTTTCTTTTTCGTCACATGTCAATAAATTACATCCTGGATAAATTTAATTATGATGTAAGTTCCATCTACTTGGCTGACCCAAAAGTTCTTCAACTATCAACATATAACGTCTACCACAAATATTTGATATTTGAAAATACATGGACTACAATTGAATAAGTCCCGAAGTATAGGGATCAAATTGTATTTTAACATTTAATTTATATTATAATTTTCAATTTCAACAATAATATGACATCTCAAACTAAAATACTAAGATTTTTTTTTTACAAAATTTAATTGTGGAAACTTGATTGGCATAAATATTTTCTTGTTTATATGTTCATAGTAAACATAATAATAATTTAAAGAAGTAAGGAAAATAGAAAGAAAAAGATAATTTTGAATGAGAGAGAGAGAAAGAATTGTGATGAGAGGAAAATAGGAAAAATGAGGTAAAAATACAATGAGTTTGATTTTGGTGAGACCCACTCAGAATTGGAATAAAGTGTTAGAATAGTGATACTTTTCTCATCCTCACGTGGATTAGGACCGATATGAACATAGCTTTATTGACATAAAATACGTATAATCAATTTTGTGGTCAAAAGTTTGATTCCTTTCGTATTATTAAAAAAATAAAGTGAGTCTCACAAATTCGTCAAGCTTAAATTTAAAGTTATATATAAATAAATAATGATAATAAAAGAAAAAGAACTTTTAAGTATTTTGATTCTTAAACTAGGTTATTCTCATTTAGTTGGAATTTCAAAATACTTTAAAGATTGTGAAAATACAATAAAGAAAAAAAAAAAGCATTATAACAATGCTCATACTTTGAATATTCTAATTCTTTATATGTCAATATCACATATATGTGTATAAAAGGCACAAACAAATCAAACACAAAACTAAAGTGACTAAGAGAAACAAGAACACGAGAACAAAGAAAAGAAAAACTAAAAAAAAAGGTCCAAAGAGAAGAACCAGCTTGACTCCTCTTGATAGAGGCCCCATGCCACTGTGAACAATGCAGAAAAACCTCTGACTGAACAACTTGACTGCACAATTGAGGAGGATGCATGGTAGCAGAACACCACCCACTGATATGATCACGAGTCTGTAACCGATTTCAACCACTCCTTTTGAATTAAAAAAAAAATCCCCTTAATAACAATTCCATTGTTAATGTTCTATTTTTTAAATTTATATTATTTCTTTCCAATTTTTTTTACTAAGATTATTTTCACATTTCCTAAGAAAAGCATGTAAACTCTAGTCAAATTCTAAAAATAAAAATAAGTTTTAAAAACGATGTACTTGACATAATTTGTTTCAATTAAAATATTAACAAAAGGGAATAATAATAATAAAAAAAAAACTTATATGTAAAAATAGTATTATAAATTTAATTTTTAAAAATAAAAATAAAAATAAAAAAATAAAAATCAAATATATAATTATATGAAAAGTTATCCACTCAAATAACTCAATTAGTCAAGACAATTAATTGAGAGGTTAGAGTTACATTTTTTTTTTAATGGTTGTGTTAAGCAAAGAAGAAGAAAATTCTAGAATTGTACTATATCTACCAATTCAAAAGTTAAATCGAATATTCTAAAGGAAAAAAAAAAGGGGTAAACTAGATAAAAATTAAATTAAATTTTTTAAAAAAATTAAAGGAAGGAGAGAGGCTGGTGACTTGGGGGACAATTGACAGAGCTGCCAATCAAGGAGAAGAAAAAAGAATGGGGAACAGCTCAATGGGCCAATAGGCGAATATGGTTCCTTTTAATTAAAGAAAAAAAAAAGTTAAAATACCATTTTTGTCCCTTAATTAACAACTCGTTCAATTTTGAAACGAGACTTCTAAATGTCAATTTCTAATTTCTACTCTCAATAAATTTTAATTTAGTCCCTACTATTAGTATATACTCGATTTTCTTTTATTATGTACTAATATTTTTACAATAATTTTGAAATCATATCTACAAATTATATTTTATTATATCAAAATTATTATTATTTAAACCTTTTTAACAAAAAAAATAAAATAAAAATTGGAGAGACTAAACTTTAAATTTATTAAAAGTACATGAACTCTTGGTATTATATTTTCTTTGACATGTTGATATTTTTATTGATATTTCTACGTTTTAGTGGGTTCAACATCAAAATGAGGATGAACCAACATTTTCATTAAATCATAAAAAAAAAAATAATAACAAAACATAAAAAGTAACAAAATATAAATAATGTAAATATGATGTAAATAATAAAGATGTTAACTTGTTGAAGAGTCATGAAATTGTTATTTAGTAATTTACATATTTCTTTGAGTCTTTTGTTTTCATAATATTTTTTATAAATATCTATTGATACTGGCATTTTTTTTAAAATTAAGACCTTGACATTTCCTTTATATTTTAATGAATTAAAAGGAAAAAAAATAGGAAAAAAAAAACTTTTTTGGTCTCGTAGTTTTGAATTTAGTTTTCTAGGTTAAAAAATTAAATATTTTTAGACCTTAAATTTTGAATTTGGTTTCAAATCAGTTTCTATATCTTAAAATATTACAATTTCACCATTAGGATTTTAGTTTTGTTTCAATTTGATCTATAAATTTCAAAATTCATTTTTAGATTTTTCATTAAATACTCACTATCCATATATAGTAATAATATGTATTAGTTTATTTAAAAGAACTATAATTGATTAAGTTTCAATATTTTTCATCACTATTAAAATTAAAATTCACTTCATAGTTATTCTAAATCAATTAATGCACATTAATGCAAAGCCTTAAAGTAAGTATTTAGGTAAAAAAAAAAAAAAAAAAAAGCAAGGTTAAAAATTTACATCTTGAAACATAAGAACCAAATTGAAACAAAACTTAAATCTCAAAGGTAAAATTATAACATTTTGAAAAATTTAGAGACTAAATTGAAACCAAACTAAAAATTAAGAACAAATAGTATAACATTTTGAAATTTAGAAACCAAATAGAAATAAAATAAAACTCAAAACCTCTTACCAAAAATATTTTTTTTTTCTATAAGAAAGAAAATGTTTGAAAATATAGGGGCAAAATTGTATTTTAACCATAAAAAAAAAAAAGTTAAAAAGTCAAAAGTCAAAATTTCCAACGCGCTGCGTATAAATCTCCGATGTGTACACGCGTCTTCTTGTTCGTTGAGCGCTCGGTCTTGTTGTTCATCTCAGTCTCATCAAATCCCTAATTTTTCTGCATCAGTTTCTTCCTTCTTTGCCAATTACCAGAATTTTACACCAATTTTCTATCTTTAGAACCTAAAATTTAAAGTTCCCCACTTCTCCATTTTCCCTTTGGTTCTTCCTGTTCAGTGAGAATCCAAACCCCCCTTTTTTGCCCTTCTTAAATTCCTCTAGGTTTCTTCTTCCTCTCCTCCTCCGATCAATCCCCACTCATCTCTTCTTCTTCTCAACGACACTGACAGATCCCCGAAGCCTCTCCCAGGGTTCGTGTGGAGTTTTCACTTCCCTTGGTTTCTTTGGTAATTTTTATAATTTTTTGATCCACTTTAGGCGGAAATGGGTCGCTAGCCTTTTCATTTTTCTTTGTCCCCTTATTATTATTATTACTACTACTATTGGTTTGATCATCTTGCTTCTGTGCTCTGTGATGGTCGTTGAATCTAGAACTATGGCTATGTTGGTGTAATTTCTTGACCCTTCTGTTCTTTTGAGTATTGAAGCCCTAATTTTGGCTGTTTGATTTAATTCCTGATTCAAAATGTCGTCTACGGGTGTTACTGCTCTTTGTCCAGTTCATAATGAGCATTTATTTTCCCATAATCGTTTAATTACTCCATCCATTCTGGAATCCAATGAGTCGATTTGGATTTATGTTTCTGTTTCGGGCTCTATGAGTCCTATGCCCATCTTTGCATCGGAATCCATTGAATCTGTGAAGTTAAGGATCCAATCTTGCAAGGGATTTGTGGTGAAGAAACAGAAGTTAGTTTGTGGTGGCCGAGAATTGTCTCGAAATAATTCATTAGTTCGGGATTATGGTGTTACGGATGGAAATGTGTTGCATTTGGTGCTTAGACTATCAGATCTTCAGGTTATTAATGTCAAGACTCATTGTGGGAAAGAGTTTACCTTCCATGTGGAGCGGGACAGAGATATTGCATATGTAAAAGAGAAGATTGCTACAAAGGTAAAGGAGTTTGTGGACGTTGATGACCATGAAGTAGTGTGTGATGGAAAGCCGCTAGATGATCATAGCCTTGTAGACGATATTTGTAATAGGCAGGATGCAGTCATACATTTGTTTGTTCGGAAGTCTGCAAAAGTACGAGGCAGACCTATCGAAAAAAACTTTGAGCTCTCTATTGTGGCATCAAATTTAAAAGAACAGTGTAAATCTGAGTTTTCTAGAACAAATAATCAGAAGGAATACAATGAGGATAAGGAAGCTTATAGGACAAAGTATGAATATGACAAAGAAATTGGACCAAGAAGGCCTTCTCCTAATGGAGGTAGTGTTATGGAGCCCATTGTCATTAACCCTAAGATTGAATTGCCAATACCCATTTGGGATATGGTCAATGCTACTGTAGATGGCTTAGACCGTGGGCATTTTCCAGTTAGGTCTTTGGAGGGAACCGGTGGAGCATATCTTATGTTAGACCCATCAGGAAAGAAGTATGTGTCTGTTTTTAAGCCAATTGATGAGGAGCCAATGGCCTTGAACAATCCACGGGGACTTCCATTGTCACTAGACGGTGAAGGGTTAAAGAAAGGAACCAAAGTTGGAGAAGGAGCATTCAGAGAAGTTGCAGCTTACCTATTAGATCATCCAATAAGTGGACGCCGTTCAATGTTCGGTGACAAGAATGGCTTTGCCGGTGTTCCTCCTACAGCATTGGTCAAGTGCCTTCATGACGGTTTCAACCATCCTAGTGATAAATCAGTTAAAATTGGTTCCTTGCAGATGTTCATGGAAAATAATGGTAGTTGTGAGGACTTTGGTGCTGGGGCTTTCCCTACCAAGGAGGTGCACAAAATCTCTGTTTTGGATATTAGATTGGCAAATGCAGATAGACATGCTGGAAATATTCTATTGGGAAAAGAAAGAGAAGGGGGTCAAACTGTGCTTATTCCAATCGACCATGGATACTGCTTGCCAACAAGTGTAAGTTTTCTTTACTCTTAATTGGTTCATTGCATGTTTTAAATTTAGTCGAATTATAAGAAAACATCCTTTAATGTTGTCATTACACTTCAAATAGTAAAAATATTGCCCTGGAACTTAACAAATGTTTCAAAAATATTCTGAGTAGAAATTCTTCAAAATTATGGACGAAAATTGAGACATGAAATGATTTTGTAATGGCCTGAAATGAAAATTTAGACCAACACAACGTTTTTAGGTCATCGCCACACAGTTTTAAGTCTCGATTTCTCTTCGAAATTTTGAAGGAATTACATTCTAAGGGTAATTTTGAAACAGTTTTAAGTCTCGATTTCTCTTCAAAATTTTGAAGGAATTACATTCTAAGGGTAATTTTGAAATATTTATGAAAGTTTAAGGGTAATAAATGCAATTTTTTTAAAGTGTAGTGGTATTTTTTGAAACAAAGGGCAAAGTTCAAGGGCAGTTTAGCCTTTAAATTTTCACGAGCTGAGGAATCGAACTGTGATATTAGTCTCTAATTCTCATACTGAATTTTGTTGGCTGGAGCTTAATTTACTCGGGGAGATTTCAATATAGATTTTTGAATTAGCAGTACCAGAATCTCGTATTCAATTGAAACTTATCTGAGTCGATATTCTCTATTGTTTCAGTTTGAAGATTGTACATTTGACTGGCTCTATTGGCCACAAGCCCAGCAACCATATGATGCTGAGACATTAGACTACATAAATTCACTGGACGCAGAGGAAGATATCGCCCTTCTCAAGTTCCATGGATGGGACCTGCCTCTTGAATGTGCTCGTACACTTCGCATTTCAACCATGCTGTTGAAGAAAGGGGCAAAGAGAGGGCTCACGCCATTCGACATCGGTAGCTTTATGTGTAGAGAAACCTTGATGAAGAAATCAATGATCGAGGAGTGCGTGGAAGAAGCAATGGATTCTTTGCTTCCTGGTACGAGTGAAGCAACATTCCTTGAAAGTGTATATGAAATAATGGATCACCGCCTTGATCAGATTGCTGCTTCATTGTCCTGATGGGGAAAGCTAAGATCATTTTAGTAACTAAATAATAGGTGTAATTAATTTATTAAAATATGTGGATAATGCATATAATATGATGATGTTAATGAATTATTATTATTATCATGTACGAACGACAGGACTATATCTGTTCTGCTTCTTCGTTCTTTGTTATAGCCGTTGAGAAGGATCGTCGGCGGCTTTGTCGATGGCATTTCTTTGGAATTGCTGTTCTTATTTATTATGTTTGTATTTGCCCTCCTAAGGTCTTTTTCCTTTGGATTTTCAATGGAAATTTAATAAATATTTTATGATTTTTTTTTAATATATATTTCCCTGAATGTGTTTATTATGAATGATTGAACAGAGCATGTTGATAAGCATATTTTTGTTCCTTTGTGAAAATGTTGATGCCTTTTTCAAAGGCAATTTCAAATATAATGTATTAAATTGCCTTTGCAAAGCCCTCCACCAAATTTTAGATTTTAGGTCTTTCTTTTTATTTCTTTTTAATTTTTTTTGAGTTCAACTAAGTAGGGGATGTGAACCGGTGGTTAATATAAACTCGTATGCCAATTAAGAAATTTAGTCTTGATAATGTGGAAGTATTTACTTAATTTGAAAAAAATAGGTTAAATTACAAATTTGTCCCTATGATTCGTCGAATCATAGGAATATAGTCTATATGGCTTGATATCTCAACCCAAAGGACTATTTATGAAGTATTATCAATTTATAAGGATTAAATCCTAACTTTAAAATCATATGAGTTAAATTCTAACTTCCTTCGAGTTATAGGTACCAAACTTTTAATTTGACAAAAAGAAATATATATTATCAAAGTTTTTTTTGTTCTTATTATAATTCATGTTTTAAAAACAAATCATGACTTTAAGAAAAACATTAACCATATGGATTAACATTAGTCGTCATACATGACGTAAATCTCTTCAAATCAGGAAAAGAGAACTGTTTCTACAAAATAGATGTGTAAATAAGTTTTAGCTCAACTTTTATTGAAAAAAAAAAACTAAATTATGTTGAAAACAGTTTTCAAACAAAGCCTCTTAATGTTTGACATTGTAAAAGCTAATCTCAATTACAAGAAGTTGGACTTGGAAATGGTTTTAAGGCCTTTTCTTGTTAGTTTGAAAATAAATATGAACTGATTCAAGATTGGCTTCTGCTGGATAAAGGTTGAAGCAAATGTTATGCAGCATAACAGTCACATACATAAGAGTTGAATCTCTAACAATTTTACTGTTTATTTTGTTCTTTCCAAATCCGTCCCGTAATCCGCAGCTTCAGCTCTTTCCTTTCTCCTCCCGAAAAGAAGAGCGCCATGTTTCGTTGTATAATGAGGCCGTCGTGGCTGTCTCTGACTTTCTTGTGGTTGTCCCGAATGCTTCGAGGATTGCCCTCCCATATCAGCTTCCTGCCATTTCCACCGACCTCGAGGCTGTAACTGTAGTTTCGGGCATCTGTTTCGTCTCCCATGAATCGGAGAAATGCCATGTAAACTGGTGCCATACCCAGCTGAAAGGCTTCAAAATGAAGACAGAAATACTGGCCAAAACAGTGGAAGACCTGAGCAAAGGTGAAATGAGAGCATAAATAGGAGCTCATATAAGTAAAAATTGAGCTTGAATATCGTCTCCTACGATGGTTCGATCAGATACTTGTAAAATAACTGAGCTGAATGAACAATAGACACGTACGGTTAGCATCCATGTAGCGTTTTCAACTTCGCACGGATTAGCCTTTACATAACGATGATTAAACGTGCATCCAGAATGCATGTCAACCTTGTGATCGTCCCGAAGATGAGAAACAAGGAAAGGGATATCCCCATCAACTGGGCAGTCTGATCCAGCATAAGGACAGATATATGGTCTATAGTAACAGGCAGATTCGTGTTTGAGTTTGCTGTAGTAAGGCAATATCTCCTGGCACCCAAATGTGCAGAATTTACAAGCCAGTTTAAGTGATTCAGCTATTTTTTCTAATGCTAGACATCTGATATCACCGAGCTCTTGTCTGCAAGTCGGGCAACGGTTGTCTACCCTTGTTTTACATGAAGAACAGAGGGTATGCCCATTCGGACACTGCACAAACAAATAAAAAAGCTTAAAACATTCAGCAATATCTTCTCAACTATCCCAAACTGGATAGTCATTACCTGACATTCATTCATGGAGACTCAATATCTTTTAACGCAAGAGATTCACAAGACCGATGAATTAGTTGTTTTGTCCTTTTGACGAATCCACATATATCACGGTATGAACACCAAATTAGACAAGACAGTCCTATATTCTGGTGTTTAAAATATATATATATATACATATCCAGGCTATAAAGCGATGAGGGGAGCATTCAAACATTGTCCATGACTGCTAAGATTGAGTTTTAACATAACTTCTTTAGTGATTTTATTTTATTTTTTTTTCTTTTTCTTAAGTGATTTTGGTTGAAAATAAATATCACAATTAAGAAATTCAAAATAATTTTAAAACATTCTTTTAAGAAACACTTAACGTAGACTATCCAAAAATGCACTCTAAAGTTATTGACTGAAAATCCTTTTAAAATCACTTTATGGTAATTTTACATTTGAAAAGTTTTAGATGTGGTGTGACTAAAACTTTACAGAAAATGCAACCACACACATAAGCATCTTAATTTTAAAACCACTTTTATTGAAAGTGTCTTAAGAAAAAATATTTTTCAGAAATTGGTTACATCAAACAAGCAAAGAACAGACCTGTTGTCTGTATTAACTTAATGCAGGGCAAAATTAACATCATAGCATACTGCCACATGATCGACACGGACAAGAAATTCAACAGAAGATAAAATCAAATACTCAACTTTATAATGTTGTTTTGCAGAACAAAAAACCGTCTATTCACCATGTCCAATGCCTATCCAAAGTGCCTCAGCCTTTTAACTCACTTAAGAAACCGTATGTCATAAGCAAAAGAGATGCTCTGAGAATTGGTTTAATCCAAAACCACTGACAATATTCAATCTAATATGAAATAAAGAAAGAGATGCTATAGGAAATAGATGATCTCGGCATTGAATGAGTACAAGACAATCCTATATTCTTAGCCACTTCAGCCTGCAAATACCACTGAACTCAGATCGGAACGAGGAAGGTAAAGCTGAAGTACATTCTTTTCAAATTTCACCTTCACCCTTCCATTCACCTGTCCTTTGCAAGGCTGATCCTGCAGCTAAGATAGTCGCTCTAGAGGTCACACAGAGGATTCCCACTTCCCCAATTGATGATATGAGAGAGAGATTCCTGTATTCCCTCTCCTTGTATTAATTAAACTAACCCCAAAAAGAGCCACAATTGGAACATGATTTCAGTTTCTGAACAAAGTTGACTAAAGCACAAACAAATGATAGCAACACTTATCTCTAATATACAATAAAATGACTCTTCAATTTGCGTATTATGAGTATATGGAACAGCAGGGCTTTAGCTAACAATTTAGACAGATTCCAGAAAGAAAAAAGAAAGGAAGATTAGAAATCTCCGCAGGCAAATAATCATAATAAAAATAACAAATAACATTACAAGAACCAATCGATCGACAAAACCAAAGGCCCCATTGAAGAGAAAGATTGGCATTAAACAATCAGCAACTTGAAAATGAATCTCAAGAACCTCTAACAACAGACCCACAATTTGAGAAGAATCAAACAGATCAGAAAACAGAAAGCAGAAACAGATCAAAACAGTGATGCAACAAAAGGAAAAGGAAGGAACCTGATGAATTGGGGGATACATAGAATTGGTACAAACGGGACATTCAAGAAGCTCATGGACACTTGTGGTTGTGGGATTGTCGTTATTATGGATTCGAGGCTTGGAAATCGAAGGAAACTGACAGTGACGTTGAAGGGTCTTATCTTCCTCGTCCATCACATCCATGGATGGCACACCTTCGATGCCATCCAACTCCATTTTTTCTTACAATAAACAAAACCTCTGCAACTGGGTATTAATTAAATCGAAAGAGAATCAAAATGTAATGATGGGTTTTGAAGGGGAAGAGGATTCCGCCATTAAAATCGGCGAATTGGGGGAAGAAATGAAAAGGGTATTGAGAAAATGTGAAGAAAAAAGGAAGAAAGGGATTGAAAAATTGGATGAACAGAGAGATGAAATTGGGTGGTTGAGATTAGAGAAATGAGGAGAAGGAAGAACGAAGGTGGGATTTAGAATGAATGAAATGAGAGATTAGTTAATAATGGAAGTTTTTTCTTTTCTTTTTCATTACCATTTTCTGATGGGTCAATACGAAGGACAGAGATGTCGATGTGGATCGGTTATAAATGAAGAAAGTTCCTTGTTTGTGAGCTGTTCCTCTCCTTGTCACACTTTTTCTTTTCTTTTCTTTTCTTTTTTTTTTTTTTTCTTTTTTAAAAAAATTTAATTTGAAAATAAGTTATTTTTTAAAAAAATAGATGTAAATATTTCCAAAATGCATTTTAAACAATTTTATTAAAAGAGTTTAAATAGAAATGACTTTTTTGAAAAATGTTTTTTCTTTCCGATCAATCCAAAAATACCCTAAAATTAAAGTTAAAATGTCATTTTGGTTATATAGTTTAAATTATGTTCCGTTTTAATCTCTATATTCTTAAGTATCTAATTTTAATTATACTTTTAAAATTTTAAAGTTAGTTCTCAATACTGGTTTATTGTTGATTAAACAAAAAAAAAAATCTGTTATCTAAAATGTATAAATTTTTGGAAACATATTCACATGTTGCATTTTCTTACATGAAAATGATTATTATTTAATCAATTTCGATAAAAAAAAAAAAAAAAAAAATTGAGAGCCAAAACTTAATATTTATTTAAAGTACAAGACTAAAATTGAATACTTGAAAATATGATAACTAAAATTAAACAAACCTCAAAGTATATAGACTAAAATGGTAGTTTAACCTAGAAGTAATTATATCCATTGAAAACATAATATAACTCAAAGGTAATTGACAAACACTATCTCGTTGGAGGTTCGAATCACACTACTCCTCTATTATACTATAATAAATAAATAAATAATAGTAACTATATCTAATGTTTTTCTACCTAGCATAGCTCAACTAATTTGTTTTTTTAGTACAATATGAGATGGAAAGATTTTAAACTAGTGCCTCTTGATCTTTAACACCCGTATTATGTTCAATGAAGTGGGCGCGCTTTAGTACAACTCAACTAGTTAAACTTACCTCATTGTAACATGGACTCAAAATTAAAAAGGTTCACATAATGGAAATGAGTCCCACCCCCTATTTTATTCCTCGTCATTATGAGAAGGTCAGTGTCTAGATTCCTGTCAAGAAATTTGTGGATTGGTTCTACGTGAAAAATTATTTTACATTTATTTGTAAGAAAAAAAAACTAAATAATTTGTTTTTTTTGGAAAATCTTCATTTAAATGGTTAATTTTTAAAAAAATGGCTACTTTTTTTTTTTTTTTTACCTCTTAATAAAAACCAAATAATATTCCATATAAATTAAGTTAATATGTCAACAAAGTATTGTTATACTAATATATTTTGACACGTGTGCATGTCATCTAGACATGTTACATGGAATAAAAGTAAATTTTAGACATGTCTTAATAAAAACATAATTATATATAATAATTTGTTTGCAATTGTTGTTTTGTAAGGAAGAACCTAATTGAAATTCAATACAATAAGGATAAAATGGAAAAATTTTAAAAACTAAGCGACCCATTTGAGAATGACTTACAGATTAGATATCTGTGTTATATATTTAATTTAATACTAATGAAGTTAAATATGGTTTGGTTCGGTAATCATTTCATTTTTTATTTTTGTTTTTGAAAATTAAGTCTATAGATACTATTTCTACTTTCAAATTTGTTCCTTTTTTTATCTACTTTTTATCAATAATTTAAAAAACAAGTCAAATTTTGATAACTAAAAAAAAGTAGTTTTCAAAAAGTTATTTTTGTTTTTGGAATTTAGCTAAGAATTCAACCATTGTACTTAAAAAAATGCAAATCACCATAGAAATGTAGATAAAATAGGCTTAAATTTCAAAAATAAAAATAAAAAATCAAATGGTTTCCAAATGAAACATATATGTTTCAATTTCTGTTGTTTGGGTACTTAAAAGAAATATTCCTAATCTTTTAAAAGTTTTAATGTCAAAACGAACATAACTCAACTCAGTAGATGTTAACGAGCAATAGTTCTATTATTTGAATCATTCATCCATTTTGTACTAAAAAAATCACAAAATATCAAAAGAATTACCATCTATGAAGCTATAATAGTAATTTTCTTGAGCTTGATAATTAATGATAAATTTTATATTTTATTGACCCAATTTTCTATAACAAACAACAGTTTCAAGTCAAGTAAGTTCCTATGTATCAAGGTACAAATTTGTTGGGCAATAAATATACATATTTCATCAAATTAAAACATTGAGCATTTTAAATTTAATTAACCAATAGTTGATTTTGACATTTTGAAATTCCATTTCTATCACCATTTTGTTAATTAATTTTAACCTATTGTAAAAATGAGGAC
>NC_052360.1:73716905-73826436 GCF_009727055.1 Benincasa hispida | reverse complement strand
ATTTTGAAACTTTCAAAAGATTAGGACCAAATTGAAATAGAAACTAAATAGTAGGACCAAAATATATATTTATAATAACAATAATTAGTTTCTCTCTCAAATTATTGTACTTTGGAATAAATTTCAACATGGAATTTCATTTTTTAATTGTTTTGTTTGAAATAATTAGTTTTCCTAAGAAGTTAGACTTCTAATTGGCTAGACAAATAATATAATATTAAGATTCCCATCTTTCTTTCTTTCTTTTTTCTTCAAACACAAATTTCAGCCATTTGGAGCATAGTCCTAAACTTTTAAAAAAATCTAAATTATGTGAACTTAATTTTTCATAATTTGGAAACAACTATTTTTTTAAAAGAAAAATTAAAGTTATTTTCTTATTAATTAACCATTAATATAGATCAACAAAATTTAATATTTTTAAAAAACTTATAAATATCATAGAAAAGATGCAAATGTTAATAGTAGATTTATTTTAGTTATTGTATATAAAATAAAATAATTTAATATTTATTTACTAACTTGTCGAGGTATAAGGCTACAACAATTCCAAACTAAAATATGTATTCTTTCCCAAGAGATATAAAGGTTGAATTCCTCACTTGAACTACGTATGCATGAATAATTTTTCTTTTTCTTTTTTGAATAAAGTACTAGAGGTCGATGAATAAGTAGGAGACTTATTTTTTAGATATTCAAACCAAATTGAAAATTGCACAAAAGATGTCGAAGTGAAATTAACTCAATGATAATTGACATACACTCACTCCCTTGAAATCAGAGGTTGGATCTTTTGTCTCTCTAAAAAATATTTTTGAAGGAAAAAAACCAAAAATGATTAAAGACTTTAAATATTTTTTACCAATAAAAAGAGGTCAATTTTTTAAAAATGATTAATATGAATAGAGTTAATAATTTAATAAACATTTTGAAAGTGAAAACTTCAAAATTCAATTTATATAGTAGCAAGAACGAGAGTCGAGAGTTGATCACGCACTCACATTAAGGTTATTTTGGTAATTTAACGCTATGATGAAGCAAGCAAAATGTTAAAAAAAGAAAAAAAAAAAAAGTAGGTTTTAAAAAGTGGGTAGATTCTATTTTTTGCCAAAAAAAAAAAAATGGTCAACTCAACAATTATTCCTCATATTTGGTATCTAAATTTAATTATGACTTGTATAATAATATTTCACGACTAATAAATAATTACATATCTCAAAATTTATAAAAGGTATCTTTTCAAGTTATACATAATTAGCTTAATCTTAATTGGCATATACTCACCTTTAAAATTGGAGATTCTATCTTTCACTCTAGTTGTTTTACTAAAAAATCGGTTAAAGCAACATAGTAATTATAATAAATTATAAATCTAAAACACAAACTACATAAACTTCACCATATCATTTTCTTTTTCAATATGAACATAGTTTTACTAGCATAAAATATTTACTCTCGACCAAGAGAGAGATTCAAAATTTTCCTTCCCACTATATTTTTGAATTCAAAAAAGAAAAAAAAAAATTCCATTCTTTTACGAAAAATCAAACACGTGTTATATAGCAGACCGAACATAGATTAAAACGGTAGATGAATGTAGAAAAGATTAGAGTAGATTTTGTTAGGATATATATATATATGGTACAAATAATTGAAGAATAGAATGGAAGTAGGCAATAATGTAGGCCAAAACATACCTTTGGATGGATAGTGGGGTTCCATTAATTGATGTTTGATCCAAAGCTGAATAATGTGGGGGAGTGGTGGGTGGGATATTAATCTCTAATTCATTGCCAATAATTGTCAAAGGCATGGGAGCTGACTCTATTGTATGTTTATTGTTGGTGGCCTTTCATGCTCTTAAATTCCCATAGGAACCTTCCAAGGCTCATGTGTGAGTATGTTTTTTTCCTTTTCTTTTCTAGTAAATCACATTAGGATACGAGGGATCGAATCTTCGACTTCTAAAGATGAAGATCATGTCAATTACTGTTGAACTTAAATATATTATCAGACGTTTGAACTTCTGACTTCGAAGTTAATGATACAAGCATTATGTTAGTTGAACTATGTTCATTTTGACAATGTTTAAGAGAAGTTACTAATATCTTATTGAATTAATATGATAAAAAAAACTTTTGAGAAGAGATATTTATCACCTATTTTTTAAAATCGGTCAATTAAGTTAATTGAAATTAATTGTTGAAGTTCAGAGTATAAATTGTTACATTCACCGAATGTTAATAAGAAAATCTAAAATTAAACGAATTATGAAATTGAAATAGTTACAAAAGTTCAATATTGATACATTTTTTTTTAAGTTCTAGATTTGAATTATATAATAATTATTAGTTCATTTAAGAATATAAATTGACTTTTTTTTCCCAAAACTTTATTCTTATTCTTATTATTATTTGTTCTACTTCCACTAAAATGCATAAGTAGTGCATTTAATAGTAGAAAATTTTATGAACAATACATTGAGTGATATGTATAAGATGTGCAATGTCCATAACTTGGGTTCTTTTATTAAATGTTTTATCAAAATTTGGTGTCCATGACTAAAAAGGTGTTAATGAATATGGTGTGATTTTGATTAGATGCTTATTTATTTTAGACTAATTAATTAATTACATGTCAATATTATTATTGGAAGTGTGTGACAACAAGTAGTGTGATATTAAAGTGACCGTTTACAAAGACTTGAATGAGACAATTCTAATTACCTTGTCATATTGAGTCGAACTTATTTATTATAATCCATTAAAATAATTTAGTCGTCTTTTATTTTAAGTTGATGTGAAAATTCGAACATAAAATGAACTTAGCTAATCTTTCACATGACAACAATAATAAATTTGTTTAAGTAGAAAAATATGACTTACAAAAGAGGAAGATTTGCACATCGATGTATGTGATGTTTGCCACAGATGATTAGATCAAAAAATAAAATAATGTGGAAGCTTAAGACTTTGAGTGATGCTTACTACACGCACTTCCAGACATATTAAATATAAAATTACAAGTTCACGAAAGACTTATTCTACTTTTAAAGTTGATGAACTTTCTTGACACAAAGACAAACCTCAAAGTTTACGGATTGATGAACTTTCTTGACACAAAGACAAACCTCAAAGTTTATGGATTGATGAACTTTTTTGACACAAACATCAAAGTTTAAGGACTAAACTATTATGGTTAAAAAAAACTTTTGGTCTCTCATTAACATAGTTGCTAAACTTTAACTGGTGATGATTTAATCATTGTATTCTCAAATAATTAACAATTTAGTCCATGAACTTTAATTAGTAATAATTTAGTCCCTTTCTATGAAGCACATATACAGATATGATTACGATCGGATACGGCGATTCGTCAATTTCTAAAAAACTAAGATACGGATACGTCTAAGGATATGTCACTTTTTTATATATATTTTTAAAAAACGAGGATATTGATACGTTGAAGATACATTTTTTTCTTTAAAAAAATCTAGGATATAGATAAATTTAGCATACAAGTTAATAACAATAGCACAAAATAGAATACAAACATTGAAATACAATACAAAAAAAGCAACATCTAAGATGTTGAAGTACAATAGTTAATAATATGCAATAGAAAAGTGACTCATATTGCAAAGAAGAAGAAGAAAAGATTAGAGAGAGAAGTATGAAGATAAACGAAGAATTTATTGTTGAAAACATCCAAATAGTTTATATTTTGGTAGACTTTGTGGGGACTCAAATGTGAAGATGAAGATTAGATGATTCTAGTCTATGGTTTGGTCCGTTATTTATTTATTTTTATTTTAGTTTTGGACTCGAGTAGTGAGCTTTGTAAATAGGTTGCGTAATTTTAGATTGGGAAAAATTATATCAATTACTTGCCTTTTTTCTTAAAGAAAAAATACGCATAGAAATAGATACGTCAAATCGCGTGTCAGATACGTATCTGGAAAGTATTTGAAAATATAGATACGTCAAATCGCGTGTCAGATACGTATCTGCGAAGTATCTAGAAGTATCGGTATCCGATACGTGTCTGATACTGATTCTTTGTCTAATATGAAGTATAGGTGCTTCATAAGTCCCTTTTATAAAAAATATTACTATGATTTAATGGGATATTTCTTACATATTTTGATTGATAACTTGATTAAAAATGTATTTTATTTATAAACTTTAAAGACTAAGTTGTAACGTAATAAAATTTGACATTTAGTTTTGATGATTTTTTTTATGAAATGAACTAAATTGCTATAAGTTCAAAATATAGGAACTAAATTATTACTTAATAAAGTTCAAAGACTAAAATATTAAAATTTGAAAGTTGAACTAAATCGTTACCAAATAAAGTTTAGAAACTAAATTATTACGAAAGTTTAGAGATCAAACATATTTTTAAACAACTATCTTAATATATACAGATTTTAGTGGAAGATCTAGAAATTTTATATAATTTAGTAAAAATAAATGTAATTGGGGTTTGAACCTGGATTTAAGAGGGGATAGCAGATAGATTCATCATTGGGATTTTAATACTATGCCAAATATATATATATATATAAAGAGCATAGAGTTGAGGGGGGCTCGAGCCCCTAGATCCATACTAAATCTATCTTTGATTTCAATTCATTCTCCAAACCAATATTACTTTCATTCTAATGAATAAATTATCATAAATAATTTACTATGTGTATGAGATAAAAAGTCAAAATATTCATGAGAACATTTTAAAAATTAGGGGAAAAAAACTAACAAACAAATAACTAGAAATAATTCAAGAAGTAATAAGAATATTCCAAGAAAAATTGGGAAAAAAAATTCAAAGCCTTAACAAAATTCTTTTCTTTTAGTGATCAAGAATTTTTCAATGTTGAGATGTGAAGAAAACAAAAAAAAGAGTAAGAATATAGGGAGAATTAATAATAAATTTTGAGACCATCATCATGATTTAAAAAGAAAGTTTTGGAATTGATATAATGGCACAAAGTATCACTTGAGTCCAAAGTTACTCCAAGAGTTAAGCAAACAATGTCATTGATTAGAGAGATACTCTAATGGTTTGGCCTTTACATAATTTCTCACTTCACAAGTAATGCTTTTCTTCTTCCATTATATATTATAAATCAAATTTTAAATTCATCCAATTATTTTTTTTTAAAAAAATATATATATTACCTCATTTCATTTTTTTGATTTTAATTCATATACTTTCAATTGTCCAATTTTAATCTGCGTACTTCAATAAATTTTAAAATTAATCTACAAAGTTAATTTTTACTGAAATTGATTAAATAATAATAATAATTTTCATGCAAAAAAATCATGTATGAATATATTTTTAATTAAAATGCTATTAAATGACAAGTTTTTTTAAAAAATCAACAAGAAACGAATATTGGAGACTAAACTTAAGATTTACTGAAATTACGAAAACTAAAATTTGACAATTGAAAAGTATAAGGACTAAAATTAAACAATTTTCAAAGTATAAGAATCAAAATAGTATTTTATCTTCTTTTCTTCGTAGTAGTCTATTTTAAACTTTTAAAAATAATGACTACAAACTTTGAATTTTAATTCAATATCACTATATTATTGGTTAAATTATGAAAAGGGGTCTTTTTAAGAATAAAAAAGATTAAAAAATATTTACACTTCATAGTAAAAAGTTTTAAAAGTGCTTAACTTCTCATGGAAGAAACCCAAAGGTCTTGAATTGCCACCAATCAACAATGTGAACTGTTGAGCCCTGTCTGTTAGAGGCAGAGAAAAGTTATTAAATTTGAAAATTTTCTATTACTTTCTTAAGCTTAGATGATTTTATGTATGTTAAACACACCTTAACTACATATGATATGGTATGCTACCCCCCCTTTTTTTTTTTGAAAATAAGTACTAAATAGGGTCGAAGCTTTATAAAATGGATTTCATAATTACTTCAAAAAGAAAATATGTTGAAACACATATTACATTATTTTGTTTGACTGTTCAATCGACCATATATATTAAATATTTTTTTAATATTTTTTATATTTAAAAATATCCATTTCATAAGAAAAATTCTTATAAATAGAAAAATCTAAAAAATATTTAGACTTCATAACAAAAGATTAAGCACTTTGAAACTTTTAGTACTTATTTTCCAAAAAAAAAAAAAAAGGAAAAACTCTATTTAGTACTTCAATTGTCCACTTCTTTATATTATTTGTATTGTAAAGAAGTTAATTTTTGTCTAGTAGCAAACCATATCATATGTAGTTAAGGTGTGTTTAACATACATAAAATCATCTAAGCTTAAGAAAGTAATAGAAAATTTTCAAATTTAATAACTAAGGTCTACCCTATTTCTACCCTATAAGTTTCTTCGATTCACGGTCACAATGAAATCAATTTACTGAGAACGACGAAAGGACCTTTATTTAAGTTTCGTTACCGATTTTAAGGTCACAACAAAATCGATAAGAAACAATAATTAATAACCATGGCAAAATCTTAAAAATCCTTCAATTTTTTTCCCTTTTAATAGTGGATCCCATATAATTTTCAAACTTTATTAGTTACAAATAGAGACCCACAATTACGAATCAAAGGTAATCAAATGAATCCCACTTCTTAGTTGGGAAGTAAAGGAGGCCTAGTTTCAATTATAAATTTGGAATAGTATTAATTATTTATGGAATGATAATTCTTTATTTAAATTTTATGATTTTATATAAGTTTATATTTTGCTTATTTAAAATTTATTTCTTATATTATTAGAACATTATTTGTTTATTTTTTCAAAAATAAAAATTAGAAAAATAACATATTATATTTCAAAATTTCATTAATATCATTTCTTCAAAATCAAACTCTCTCTTTTCATCCATTTATGAGTTTGTTGAATAAATATTTTCTTAATGTTTTAGAATAATCTTCAACGATAAAATTTATAAATTGTAGAACTCACCACTTTTTTTACTTGAAATTTAAACTACAAGATTCCACGTCATCATCATACATGTTTCTTGCTGGTATATATATATATATATGCAAATAAATGTATTTTTCTTTTATCTTTGCTCTACTCAAATGCTTCATGGGAGAGGGAAATAAATAAATAAATATACACAAAATTTTATCCAATAAACAATTTCATCTTATGGACAATCAACCTTAAAATTACCCACAAGAGAGGGAGAGTGAGTTTACCACTGATTTGGAAATGCTTCTCTATAGTTTGCCTCTTCATTCAGTGTAAGCTCCCTCTTAGTTAAAGCCCTGGACCTTGCACCCAACAGTCTCTGTGATAACCTATCTTTCGTCGATGCTTTCTTACGCAGCATCGACGCAAGTGTTTTCTTCTCATTCCGAGCTGATCCGGTCCCTTCACTGGTTGTTTCCATATGTTCGCCCAGAGCAGAAGATCTTGACGTCGATGCCAATGCAGCGTCGCGCAAAACAACTTCATTGTGCTCTCTAATTTTTGCAAGTTTGGCTCGTTTCAGTGTTTTTTTGTCACGTTCTCTCTTCTCTGCTGCCTCTTTATCTCGGGCACGTACATTTTTCACAGCCTGTCTCGCTAGCTTTTCAACAGATCCAATATCCAGATCAGGAGTTGTTTCATCCAATGAAGAGCTCACATTCAAAGGTCGTCCTTCATCATCACGTGGCACAATAGGTCCATGAAATGGGCACACTTTTAGATCCCTTCTCGGACAAAGTCCTCCTTTCCTTAAAGGAGCACGACATGGTTGAATTTCGGGTTGATCTTCCTTGTAAAGTGTAGCCCGGACATTCAGTTCTGCAATTTTCTCGGCAGGAATAGTTGCATCGTAGTCTACTCGACCCCAGTGGCTTTCAAGCTCTAATCCTCGCTGGTTAGCTAGAATCTCCGTCTTTGAATCCCAAGTATTTAAGAAAGACCCCCATTCAATAACTGGAGCATCAGCTAAGAGCTTGTTCCTCAAGGAGGATGGATTACTACTACAAACTTCACCATTTGGCACCGCATTGCCAACATGTGCCTCTCTACTGGTTTTAGTGTCTGCATTTTTAATCACATTGGATGTGGGCGCGACAACAAGATCTTCATTTTTCCTTGAACCTCCATTCTCCATTACTCCGACCGGACCTTCTTCCCAGAAATCTTCGTCTTCGTCATCATGGTTTGCACTTTCTGCAAAGTTAGAACCCAATTCTTCACATCTCTTCTTCACTGCACGTAGACTATTTCGTATATCGATGAACTCCCTTAAGGCTGAATCCCTGAATCTTATGTCCGTTGAGTCAACCCTAACAAGAACAGAGGTCCACTCTTGGATGGAAACCAGATGTTTTGACATGAGCTTATAAAGCTCCCTTAATGCATCAAAAATCACTTTATTATCATGATTCTCATGAACCGTTTCTCCTTCTTTCAGTGCATCAAGACGGATCTGTCTCAGCTCAACAGATCGAAACTCTTCCGTAGTGCCATCGTCCAAAGGAATCATGGCAATGGTATCCTCTTTAGAATGAACAATATCCAAACACTCCTTGATCTCGTCTAAAGTCGACTGAATTTCTTCCTTGATAGAAGAAAAATTCCCTTTCAACATTTCAAACTTGCCAAGCAGTATCTCTTTTGACCTTCTTTCTCTTTCCATCCTCTCTTGCTGTAGCCGCATTGCATTTGCTTGTATATTTGGAAACTGGAGTCGAAGAGTGTTCCTCAGGTAGTCATAACCTAATCTAAGCTTTCTGTGGTAAATACCAAAAGAATCGTTCCACTTCTCCAAAAACTCTATTGCCTTTGAACGCAAAATAGATGCCACAGCTGCTGGTTCAGGAAGTAGCATATTTCTTCTGAATCCAACACTTAATGTCAACAGTTGATCTAATTTCTCAACGACAAGAGATCTGAAAAGCTTTGATCTCATGAAAAGTTCATCAATTACCAGAAGTGTAAGATAGCGGACCTGCCAAAAAAGAAAAAGGATCAAAGATTCATGTAATTCGACCATTGCTATCAGGCTAATCTCTGTTGCTATTCTCTTCACAATGATTTGCAACAGCTCAAAAAGATGAAACAATGAGACCACGGTAACAAAGAGGACATTTGGTTCTTTCTGAGTCCTATAATTTGTCCTATACTACTGTAAAAAGAAGACATATCAAGATAATAACCCTCGACGCCTCGGATAAGACAAACTCAAGCACTTATACCACTTCGGTCCCTCCAAAGTTCCACTACCTTCCCAGTCAATGAGAGAGAAAAAAAAAAAAAGCAAAAGATATTGCGTTATACTACAGAATAAATAAATATGCGTAATAACCTCTAATACTTCTGATCTCCTAAACAAAATAAAAATTACTGAACTCCTCGTCGTGAGCTTATCTTGATGAACAAGTCAATCCTATAACTGAGATTTATGCAACAGAGCGCATTTGATAACATTTGATTTTTAGTTTTAAAAAATTAGGCTAATAAACATTAAACACTATTTCTACCATATAAGTTTCTTCGATTTTGTCATCCACTTTCTACTAGTTTTGAAAATTAAAATTTGCAGTCAGTCAAGAAACAATTTTACAACACATGTAAACTAGAGAGGAACGACAGTGAAGCAGCCTGCAGTACAAAATCTACAAGCTGGGTGGCAACTCGCAAGAACATCAAAACTCAATTCTTCACTAATTTATGAACTATAGTGCTAAAATTTTTGCCAAAGCACATCATTCCAGGGCAATGGTGCATTGAAAAGGCTTGAAAATCCAAGCACTGTAATCAAACAACGATTGCAGTAACTACGCCTATTGCTTTGAGATATTGCTTAGAGAAAAAACACGTAAAGAAGAAACCCCTTTCTTAGAAGGAGATTTACGATGGCCCGCAGGACCCTAATTAACGCAATTCTCTTAAAATATTTCTTTTCTTATTCCATCTATGAACAGTCCTTACATAAGTCAAGATGTCAATTAAGCTAAACTTCAATCCAATTCCAAGGCAGAGAACCTAATGAACGCAAAAACCAAAAAGAAAATTCCGAAACGAACGAATACAAACTTCAGGTAAAATCTAATGAACCGTATATGCCATAAAACAAGCCTGCATCAAATAATTGTAACTCATGAACATAAAATCTAAAATTCAAAAAAAAATAAATAATAATAATAATAAAATTAGACAAGAAACCTGAGAATGGTCGCGCTTCATAAGGTCCATAAGAGTTTGGGCGGCGACTCGAAGCTCTGGATCGGAATTCCGAACAACCGATTTGATAGCCTTGAGAAGCCGAGGATGGACCTCCGAATCCGTGGAGTTCGTAGCCTTCTCGATCAAAACCCTAACCTTAGCTCCCTCTCCTCGCTCTTCCATCATGATCATTAGTCAAACAAACAGAGACACCATCCGGAATTTTCAACAGCGGCAATATATATATATATATTACTCCACTCTCGGGTCGGGTATAGTACGACCGCGACGGCGGCACCGGCACCGTGTGATGCAAATCCAACGGCGAGAAAAGATTAGAGAATTATCCAGCGTGGTTGAATCGGATAAGAAATCAGAAAGGGATCAGAAATTATGTAGCATTGAGATCGGAGGCGGCGATCTTAATATGAACAACTTTGGTCTTCAATTCCATAATCCATTTTGTGGAGAGATCTTCTTCCAATCGAAACGGTTCAGCCATGGGTGAGGGATTGGAAGAGAGGAAGAATGTAGAAGCTTTCGGGGTAAACAAAGGTGGGCGGAAGTTTTTTTTTCTTTTTTTTCCTTCTTCTTCTTCTTTCTTTTCCAAATTTGGTTATGTTTTTGGTAAATTGTTGAAGATCTCGACGTTTCCGTTCATGAGTGTGCTGTGCTTTATCCTCTCTCCAATCCACTTGTTGATTAGAAAATTGCCAAAAATAAGACAAATTTCAAGGGTTAGAGACTTTTGGGGTCTTTGAGAAGTCAAAATCATGTTTATATGTGTTTTAGATGATTTAGAGTGGGGATGAACGTGTTTTAACTAGTTTTTGAAGATATTGTTTTTAGGTCGAAATCATGTTTTCATCTCGTAAATATCTCACAAATAATTTTTCTATGTGCTTTAAGTGTTTAGGGATGGGGTTACGTATGATTTAAATAGCTTTTTAGATACTATCATTTTTATATGTGACTTAAGATGAGTATGCACATGTTTTAGTTAGCTTTTTAGGTACTGGCTCTTATCTCACAATATCTCGGAACTATCTTTCAAGTTCTAACTTCGAACTTGAAATGTCTAACTCCAAATCATTTTTATATGTGTTTTGGGTGATTTAGGGTGGGTATGCACTTGTTTTGCTTAGTTATTTAGGAATATAACCAATCGACAGTAAGTCGATCCTTCACGAACACTCATAATTACAGCTGGATCAAAATTATCCTCGGGTCAAAATTATCGTTTTACTCCTGTAATTACATCAATTTCTTAAGTCCCATTGATCTTCTAATAAATAACATGTTTATGGTCCTACCACAAACAAAACTCTCCAAGTCTAGTGAGAGGGAGGAGTCCCATTGTTCAAGACCTGGAGTCAGCATTCAAGTGAGCAATTCGTCTACTTACCCAAAAGACGCGAATGAATGAATTCCATCTTGTGTAGTTATGTTCCTAGCTCCCTACAAGGACAAATCCCCAAAATAGTAGATATATTGAGTCGGTGAGTATGGCCACTCTCATACATACAAATCAAAGGATCGCCTTCATAGACAAGAGTTCATAACTCACCCAAAATTAAGGTCGAGTCACCTATGGTCATCCTATAAAATGTTAATTTGTTCAATCAATAGTGTTATAAAGAGAGATTAATCATTTTGCGGTTCGGTCTTATACAAACTCTTTGTACATAATACCCCCACTCACATGTCTCCACGTGAGCGATTAAGATCTCGTTTGTAATACTTTACAATAATTGTAACAATTACAAAGTGGGTCACATCCGTAGTGTCACAAGGATAAGACATTTAACTTTATCCATATACTACAGTGAGGGAATCGAATTCCTCGTAGAAACGTGTGAACCATGCATCTGGAGATCAATTTTAAAAACATAAAATATAGAGAAATTAAACATAACAAACATGCTAATTTAAGTATACTATTGATAGAAAAATAAGAGATTATGAGGAACTCACCTTTGAAGACCCCTCTTCATGATGTTTCCTCTCCAAGTCACAAACGACACAATCTCTTCTCAGGAGTACAACGTATTTTATACAAAGAGTTTCTATAAGACTGGACCACGAAATGACTAGTCTTTCTTTATAACGCCATTACTTGAAAAGACTTACATTTTATTATGATGACCATAGGTAACTTAACCTTAATCCTGAGTGAGTTGTGAACTTCTGCCTATAAGGGCAATCTTTTGATCTGTATGGGTGAGACTGGCCAGCTTTGCCAACTTAAATATGCTTACCATTTTGGAGATTTATTCGAGTAGGGAACTAGGAACACAGCTACACAAGGCGGAATTCACTTCTTCCCAATCATAGGAAAAGTAGATGAATTACTCCCTTAAGGGTTGATTCTGGATCTTGAACAATGAAAGCCTTCACTATTTACTAGCCAGAGAGGGGTATAGTCTATAGTTGGACTATAATTAATTGTTCATTAGAGGGATCAGTGGTACTTAAAGAGTTAAATGTAACTACAGGGGTAAAACGATAATTTGACCCAGTTGTAGTTACGAGCAATTTGTGAAGGGTCAATTTATTGTTACTTGGTTATATCCATGGACACCAAAATATATCTACAATGTGAAGAGTACAACTGTCAATCTTTAATGAAGTGACCACAGTCAATGAATTTTGATTAATTTAATTAAAGGGTTTAATTAATTAATCTCGTATCGTTGGAGCTTCTAATTTCTAGGTTCATGAGGTCCCCTTACTACCTCAATAAAAGTTATATAATAATCAATTAATTTTGGATTAATTTGAATTATTCGTATTAATTAAAGGGAATTAATTGTATGAGATACAATTAATATAATGTATATGGATACTTTATAATATAAAGTTTAATGAGAGAGATAAATATTTGAATATGATTCAAATACTAATTATATGAATGAGATTCAAATAAAACTAAAGGTTAAAATTAATATGAATATGATTCATATTAAAACTAGGTTTTGTGAGAGAATATAGTTTGAATATGATTTAAACTTCTGGTGATTATATCATATATGGTATATACAAAGTTTTAATTTAATATAAAGTTCTTTACATTAAAGTTAGTATTAATGTAACTCTTTAAATTAAGTTAAGGAATAACTCCCTTGAGAGTTATTTCATCATGATAGTGGAGAATAACTCCTCCCTCCTTCTCTTTCACATAATTCTGCATAAAGTTTTGAGAAGAGACAGTACGTTATTTTCTTCTCTGTAATTCTTCTTCCTCTCAAAAACTCTCTCTAAAAGAAATCAATTCCCTCACCAAAATTAAGTAGAGAACCCACAACTCTATATTAATCCTTACCTTGAGAATAACCAAGGAAAACTTTGGTGGTGGTGTCCAAGAAAAGTTATTTGGTCTTACTGTGTTTGTGAGGAAGATCTTTGTTCATGACTTCAGAGAGGAGCACGTGAAGAACGATTTCTTTAAGGGTAAATTCATTGTGATGTCTTCTTCATCTCTCAGTAGCATACTTAAATTAACATTGTTTATCCTATTTATTTTCTCTGTATTTTATATTTTCAAATTGACCTCCAAATGCATGACGTTCACATGCTTCCGTGAGGAATTCGATTCCTTGTTGGTATCAGAGTCAAATCGTACATTTATTTATTTATTTATTTTAAGAAAATCGGAGAAAGGATGGGTGTTCTACATTATGAATGTTGGTTTGTAAAATTGGATAATTTTGATTTTAGCACTTAGATTTACTATTTTAATGTTGATTAAAGTTGTAAGGGCCTATTGTTTCGGGTATCTACTTTATGCTATCGAGCCTGTAAGTCCGTTTTGAAGATTGGCAAGCGTTGCTGAGGGTTGAGATAAAAAAACAGAGCTAATCAGACAAAGAACAAAGCAGAACATTGCAATCTGTGATGGAGCGACTACGACATTGTACTTTATGCTGCAACATAGAAAGCCCAACGTAGCTATGTTCGGCAACAATGTTGCAACATTGAGGTCGAACGTAGCAACGCTGCATGGAGCGCAGTGTTATTTTACGGCTGAAGGGATTGAATCCCAGGCGGAAGTGTATGAACGCCATATATTTTAATTTTCAATTGATTAAAAACATAAAACTCAGAGAAACATGAACAAAATTCACAGGATAAACAATAAATCAAATTACACAACAACTTTGGAGAGGAAAGAGAGAAATTTGAGAACTTACTCTTAAAGACAAAAATTCTTCAAGCTTCCTCTCCCGATCTCACGAACGGTCATGTTTCTTCTCCCTTTCAGTCTCACCAACGCAGCAATACAGTTAAAACAAGGGAAACACCACCACAAGACTTCCCTCGTTATTCTAAAGGAAGAGAATCGATGCGAAGTTGTGGGCTCACAACAATTAATTTTGGGAGAAGGGAGTAGGAGATGTATGAGAGAAATTTATAAGAAAAAAATTCAAATCACACATTTTTCAAAGAAGGAGGAAGAAAAATATTCCATTTTTTGTTAAAATGTAAACATCTCCCATAATTAGGGTAGTGGAGACGATTTCAGCTTTGGCAGCAGTTTTATTTTTTTATTTTTTCGAATTATATTGATTTAATTATTTTTTAGGGTATCAAAATTAGGTCCAATCTTGTTGTTTATTTAATTTTACTTGTGATGTATGATTAAATTCATATGTTACATAATGTATGCCATATAGTTTTAAAAATCTCACCTTACGATAAACATTTATCGTACATCATAGTTAATATAAATGTCATATTACATAGTTGCATGATATTATAAGCAGGCTCATGCATCATGATGAATATAATTGTTATATCATATGATAACATGTATCATTAAGCATACTCATGTATCATACTATATTATAAATTTATATTATATGATCAAATGATTGATATGTTTCATTTTCATTAGTGAAAAAGATTTATATTTGTTGGGGTGTATGCTGAGGCGTGTTGTTCGTGCTGCTGAACGTTTGTACTGTTAGATCGAGGGAAACAAGAAGAAAAGTTCTTCAAGGGTAAGTTCACTTGATCTGTAGTATTTTCCTTTGGAAACATGCTGTAATTTTAAGTTTATATGCATAACTATTGTTGTTTGATTGTGTATGTTCTGTCACAATGGGGTTTGGAACGATCTTGCTTCCGCTCACTAGTTCTCTTTGTATAGAGTTCCTTCACTTAGGATACCATTCCTTAGACAATATGACTCCATGCCTAAAAGGTAATAAACCTCTCTTGGAGTTCTGCATTAAATACTTGACAAGCATCTTGTCAATGTATGATGCTTTAGACAAAGTTAGCTTTTTGTTCTTTTGATCTCTAAAGATCTGGATTCCTAGAACAAACTGAGTCTCTCCCAAATCTTTCGTTTGGAATTGGGTCAGTAGCCAACTCTTAACTTCAGTCAGTAGACCTACATCATTCCCATTAAGTAGGATATCGTCTACATATAACACTAAGAAAGCTACTGAACTGTTGTTAATCCTTTTGTATACACAAGACTCATCAACGTTCTAACCAAGGTCATAATATTTGATCGCAGTATTAAAGCTTATATTACAAGATCGAGAAGTTTACTTCAGTCCATAAATGGACCAATTAATCCTGTAAACCTTTTGCTTTTGATCTTGGGCTATGAATCCCTCGGTCTGCTTCATATAAATGGTCTCTTCAAGATTGTCATTCAGAAAAGCAATCTTGACGTCCATTTGTCAAATCTCTTAATCATGATATGAGGTAATGAACAGAAGGATTCTGATAGACTTCAACATGGCAACAGGTGAGAAAGTCTCCTCATAGTCAACTCCTTCAACTTGAGTATAACCATTTGCCATTAGTCTAGCCTTGAAGGTTTGCACCATCTCGGCAGCACCCTGTTTTCTTTTGTAGATCCATTTGTAACCTATAGGTTTAACTCTATCAGGTAGATCTATAAGATCCCAAACCGAATTGAAGTACATCGACTCCATTTCGAGATTCATAGCTTTGATCCACTCATCTTTGTCAATATCCTTTATTGCCTTCTTGTAAGACAATGAGGCCTTCTTGTAAGACAATGGATCATCAACATCTCGGTCAGCTACCATAGGTAGAATTTCTATTAAACCCATGCAATGGATAGGTGGATTCGTGACCCTCCCACTGTGTCGAGGTTCCCTCAACATTTGAGGTGGATTTGACCTACTAGATTATCCAAATTCAACAACTCTTGTTAAAAGTTTAGTAGTTTCTTTGAAAAGTTCATTCAACACAACCTTACTGCGGGGCTTGTGCTCCCTTATGTGGTATTCTTCTAGAAAAGTAGTGTTTGTCAACACAAACACTTTATTTTCTTTAGGGTCGAAGAAGTAATCACCTTTCGTTCCTTTAGGGTAGCCTGCAAATAGGCACAGTTTTGAACGAGGTTCTAGTTTCTTAGGATTTGCTTCAAGCACATATGCTCGGTAACCCTAGATTTTGAAATGACATAGACTAGCTTTATAACCATTCCATAACTCCAAAGGTGTTATGATAACACATTTGGATGGAACACAGTTCAAAATATACCCTGCAATCTGTATTGCAAAACCCCAAAATGAATTAGGTAAGGAAGCATAACTCATCATAGACCGAACCATGTCCAAAAGGGTTCGATTTCTCCTTTTTGATACACCATTCTGGAGGTATACCAAGTGCTAAGAGTTGAGATACAATTCCATGCTCTATCAAATAGTTCTAGAATGTTAGATAAAAAAACTCTCCACCTCGATCAAATCGAAATGTCTTAATTGTTCTATTTAATGCATTTTCAACTCCAACCTTGAATTCTTTGAACTTTTCAAAAGATTCAGACTTATATTGCATTAAATAAGCATACCCATATCTTGAATCATCATCAATAAAGGTGATGAAATATTCAAAACCTCCCCTTACTTTGACATTCATCGGACCACAGAGGTATGAATGTACCAGCTATAGAGATTCTTTGGCCTTGTGACCTTTTCTAGTAAAAGAACTTTTAGTCATTTTTCCTTCAAGGCATGACTCACACACAGGTAAAAAAAAAAAATCTTCTAACTAGCTTAGAAATCCATTCTTCACCAATCTCTCAATCCTATTGAGATTGATGTGTTCTAATCTTAGATGCCAAAGTTGGGCATTTTCTTTAGGAGAAATTTTAAGTCTTTTACGTTGAGTTGCCACAGTTTTAAATATTTCAATGTTATAGAAGACTTTAATTGCAGACAGTCTTAGCGCATACAAATTATTTTCCAGTTTAACTGAATAAATATTGACACCATTCTTTGAAATAAATACTTTACAGAAATTAAGTTCCTCTTCAAATTAGAAACTACATATACATTTTCTAACAAGATATATCTATTTTGTAAAGTTAACTGGAGACCTCCCATTGCCACAACTGAGACGACGTGCCCAGTTCTAACCCGCATCGTTATCTCTCTGGCTTCCAGTTGTCGCCAGAAATTAATTCCCTAAAATGAAGAAAAAACGTAGTTAATGGCGCTTTAATCAATTATCCAGGCTGAATCATCATTCTCCACTAAACAAGTTTCCAAAACAAGCAAATCATATTTACCTTGTTTGACCTTCTTCCTTTCCGCCAAGTATTTGGACAGTTCCTCTTCAAATGTCCCTCCTAGTTGTAATGGAAACAGATTCCCTTTGCAACCTTGGCTCTCTTCCTCTTTTGGGTAGCAGTTGGAGGGTTAGCTTTCATCTTTCCACCTTTCTTCTCCTTCCACTTTTTGGTGTCGAAAGAGGAAGGTACAGACTTTGTCCTAAAGGTCGAACCTTTATGGAACTTTTTAGAGGATGAAGCAACTTTGCTTTAACCTTCTGTTCCTTCGTTTTCATTAAGGACTAGAAGGTCTGTAGCTTGTTGAGCAAGGTGGTCAGGTTGTAGTCAATCCTGTTCATAACAACATTTCTACGGAACTGTAGGAAACTTTCAGGGAAAAATTCCAGAATGAAGCTAACCTGACTGGCTTCATCGATGACAGACTCATTCATCTCTGCCATGTTGAAGTGGATCATCATGTTGAGAACATATTCTCGAACACATGTCCCTCCTTGTATATGGGTATTGAAAATGTGTTTGAGAGCATCATGCTTAAGCTGTGCAGACAGTTGTCTAAACATTCCCCTCAGGGACTCTACAATCTTACGGGCCGTGAGTATGGGCTCATACTTCTTGGCCAAGACTTCGGAAAGGCTTGCCAAGATATACGTTCGGACCTTCTCGTTTGTCCGTGTCCATCGCTCGTATACTTCTCAAACATTTCGAGTAACATTGAGAACTAAAATGGGAGGACGTTCCTCTATAAGGACAAAACGAAGGTCATCGATGATAAAGATTGTGTTGATCATATTTTTCCACAAAGTGTAATTTTCGCCCGTTAGTTTGTCAGCAGCGAGTAAATTTAGGGTAGCGGAAGTCATATTTAAAGAAGTTTGTTGAAACCATACAAATAATTTATAATTAGTCTAATTGCATTAAACCATCAAGATAACCAATCAATTTTTAGCAAAATAGTATAATGTATCTTAATTGACATCTATTTTGCAATGATGTTTCAGTGAGGCGGGACAAAAGTCACTGTAGGGTGATCAAGTGCCCCTTCACTGAAATGAGACAATCTCAATTAATAGATAGAACAACTCTTTGTTACTGTCACTATTAGTCGCCATTGTTCGATCCATAATTTGTTAAACTCGCTTAAAAATTCTTGTAAGTGTAACCCCTCATTTTAAGTTCTAGAGTTCCGTTCCAATGAGCCAACCGTAGGGAAAAAATCAATTAAGGCATGAAACTAAAGTAACCCTATCCATTGTTGGAGTTTGAATAAAACATCATGTAAAAATGGCATCCTATAGGGGGACACTCAAGGTGCCACGAGATCATGCATGAAACTTTACTTCAATCTAATGAGAGAGACCGATGGATGTGTTGTCATACTTCTCGCCCCCACTTACTATAATTACTCTCTCCATTCACCTTGATATTGATTTATACAAATGTCATCCGTAGGGGGAACACTCAAGGTGCCTCGAGGTCGAGTATATATATCACAATATGAACTTTAAGGGAGAAACGTGAAGAGAAAAAATGAAGTATCACATACCTCGTCTTCCTCTCATAAGTGTTTTACCTAGGGTTAATTAACTTAGGAAAAAATGGCTACTAATTTTAAATTAGTGAAAGCTTAATTTGCCAAAAAAACAAAACTTGCTTTTGGATAGTTAAACAATTTTGATTAAGGTCTATTAAACTCTTCGACAAACTTTAATCAAACTTGCATGCTTGTAGCAAATCTACCTAATTCACCTTTCCAGGTAAGCTCCCAGGTAGGGGTATTACGTTTCCGTCAACTTAAATACCCCAGCCTAGCCAGAATTTGCCTTAGAGAAAAGGTCCCTTATAGATACACTTGTTACAAAGTTAATCTTTTATTAAGAATCAATTTAATCCTATTAAACCGAATAAAAGATTAAAATTAAATTTCTAATCTCTTTGGAAACATGATCTTAGGTCTATTCGAGTCATGTTTTAAAACAATTTTAAAAGATGATTTTAACCTAAGGTTTGCATGTAATTCTAAATTATCGATTTTAATTTCTAATTTCATTTAGTTATAACCAATATAAATAAATGAAACAAATTAAAACATACATTGCATGCTTTGACATATTTTAGTCAATTATAACATTTATAAATTATCTAAGGTAGTGTCATGCATCATGCAATTTCATTTCACTATATATAACATTTATATAATAAGGTAATGAAACATACTGTAGCATACATCCATACATTTATTGAACCATATATTATAACAATTATAATATAAATGGTACATGGATATGCTATTAATGCATGCATGCATATATTATAACATTTATCTATATGATGCTTGAGCATACTATATTAATTAAATCATGTATATACCTATATTATAACACTTATAATATAAATGATGCATGAAAATAAATGCATAACCTATGGTAGGATTTTATAGTATATGACATACTCTATGGCATATAATAATTAATAAAACAAATTATACATCACATGTATAATATAAAAGCAATTAACGAACCAGAATTGGACACCTTAAAGGAAATTTAAATCTAACTATTACAAAATAATAATATCCATCTGGTTCAAAAATGGTGAGTCAGGCCTTAAACCGCTCGAACCAGACCAGGAACTGGTCTAGATGAACCCACGAACTAAATCGAACCAACAGATCTAGAACCACGCGCGAACCAGAGCTAAAAAACATGAAAACTCTGTTTCAGAGCATCACGACGTCGTGCCCTAGTGTTGCGATGTTACAAAGTTTTCCTTTGCTCGCCGCATCGCAGGGCACAACATCACGACGCTACTGTACAGTCGCCCACTGTACAATTTCGAACTGCTTCAAACTCCACCGTTTTTCACCTCGTTTTCTCCAGAATTCGTAGGAACCATAACAAATGACTTAAGGACAATCAATACAGACTCGATAGCAAATTATGCCCAAAAAACATGGACCTTTACAAAAAAAAAATTGTAAAAAAAAAACAAATCTAAGACATCCAATCCCGTCCATCCATTAAATACAAACCATTCAACAGAGATTCATCATATGAATAAACAAAATGATTTACCCACCAATACTGTAAGAAAAACATTATGAAAATTAGGGAAAATTGTGATCAAAATCAATGGCTTGGATACCAATTGAAGGAACCTTGTTAGGGTTCTTGAGTGGAAGCAAATCATCACAATTTCCCCAAATTTCACATAACGTAAATTTTACAGAGAAAGAACATAAATTATGCATTTAATTAAGAATTACAACATGGTTATGTGTGTGTGTGTATATATATATATAACAAAAGAAGAAAGAAATTGTGTTTAAAACCCTTACCTTTGAAGAAACCAATCTTCGCGTGAATTCCCTTGAACTTCAATTGGGTACTACCACAAAGGTGACCTTGGTATTCTCTGGATGAGAATCCAGGAGGAGTGGGGCTCTGGCTATTTCGGTGAGGAAAAAGAGATTAATTGAGAGAAATAAAGAGAATGGAAGAGGGAAATCCTGAGATCACTGAACTCTATGTGTTCTTTTAGGAAGATGAAGACTAAAGCCTTACCCTTCCACTATTGCATGTTGTGGTGAGAAAAAATACTATTTTTCCAAAAAGTTATTATATATATATGAATGATAGGGATCAGATCATTTATAGCACTTTACAACTATTGTAATATCTTCAAAGCGGGCCATAGTCGTAGTTTCACCAGGATAAGGTATCCAACCTTATCCATCTACTATAGACCATTTAAGTTATCACTTAAACATGATCCACTCGTATGTCTCTACATACATGTTTAGGCTACAAAATAACCTTGGATGTTAGTTTATTGGTTTGTGGTTAATGCAACTAATTTGAAATAAAACATCACATATTTTATTACATAAATAAAATGTCTGTACAATATAATTACAAACTATAGAACCTTACGAGATTTAGGGCATCAACCCCAACAAACCTCTCCTGGCCTAAAAGGGATTCGGTCATAGTTAGACTATGACTCATTATTCATTAGAGGGATTAGTGGTACTTCAGAAGTTAGTTGTAACTATATGAGTAAAATGATAATTTGACTCAACTGTACTTACGAGCAATTTGTGAAGGTTCAACGTATTGTTGATTAATTATATCCAATGGACACGTAAATATATCTATAGTATGAAGAGTTTAGTTGTTGGTATTTAACGAAGTGACCGACAGTTAATGAATGTTGGTTAATTTGATTGAAAGAGTTTAATCAATTAATCTCGTATTATTGGAGCTTCAATTTATAAGTCCATAAGGTCCATTCGTCGGCTCAATGAGGACTGATAGGAATCAAATTAATTTTGGTGTGATTTGAATTGTTCAAATTAATTAAAAAAATTAATTGTATAAGATACATTAAATAATGTATATTGATACATTATATAATATAATGTATGTTGATACATTTTTTATGAGAGAAATAAATATTTAAATATGATTCAAATATTAAATATATGAATATGATTCATATAAAAACTATATGTTAAAATTTCGTGTGAATATGATTCATATTAAATTTATATAGTTTTATGAGAGAGATAAATATTTGAATAAGATTCAAATATTAATTATATGAATAAAATTCATATAAAAACTGTGTTAAAATTTAATGTGAATATGATTCATATTAAATTTATGAGAGAAATAAATATTTGAATATACTTAAAATGTTAATTATGTAAACATGATCCATATAGAAATTATATGTTAAAATTAAGATGAATATGATTCATATTAAATTCATATAGTTTGATGTGAGGGGTTGTTATTTGAATGTGATTCAAATATTAAATTATATGAATGTGATTTATATAAAAACTATAGTTTATATTATATAGGTTATATGTTATATGTGATATAATATATAGTTTAATATTTGTATATATTAAGTTAGTTTATATATGTATATGTATATGTATATTATTAAAATTCAAAAATTTTAATTTGAATTAATAAAATTAAAGGGGAGGGAATTGTAACTCCCTCGCCCATGATCTTCTCAAACTCCCAACAAACTAAAAAAGAGAGAGGATGTGAGGTGTACTCTCTCGATCTCCTCTTTTCCTCTCGTTCTCTCTATGAAAAATGGGATTCTGTAGAAAATTGTTTTCTTAGAAAGATCTCTCAAGCTCTCTCCTCCTTCCTTACCAAAGTTGGGTGCAAGCCCACAACTTTTCACGATTCCTGTCCCTGAGAATATCGAGGAAGACAATACGTTATGGAGAGGAATGTGAAAAATAAATCTTCAACGGGTATGCGATATCCTAACCCTTATTCTTCTTCTTGTACAGTAGAAAGTATATTTAATTTGTTTTTTTATCTTATGTTTCCTTCCTCTAATTATTGTTTTGTAAAATTAAAATTGGAACATGATTTCTTTTGATGTGGGGAATTTCAATCCCTTCAATTGATATCAAAACCAGGTTGTTTGAGTCTCAATTTTTTATTTTCCAATTTTAATTCAGACTTTTGGTGGGTGCATATTGCATTTTGAATGTATGGGTTTTTCATATTGGATGGTTTTGAAATTGGCCTTGAATTTAGTACTTTAAAGGTGTTTAAAGTTATAATTGCCCGATGTTTTGGGCATTTAATTATTGAGTATAGAGATACCGGATGGTAAAAGATGGGTATGGGATGCCCTAGTTTATTGTATTTCTTTATAAAACTCAGAAACTCGGTCTTATATATCGGATATATAAGTTACCACTGGAGTTTTAGTCCAAGTGGGAGTTTGTTGGGTTTTACGTCCTAAAAACTCGTGGTATGTAAACAATGGAACTTATTCTGAAAATTCAATAAAGGTGTTATTGAATAGATGTATCGCTTAATAGAAATCCAATAAACCTAAAAGTCCCTTGACTATTGGATGAGTACTTGAACTTTATATGGAGACATAAAGGTGGATCAAGTTCAAGTAAATAGTCAAAATGATCTATAGTATATGAATAAGGTTGGGTACCTTATTCTGGTAACACTATTAGATGCGTCCTACTCTGTAGTTGTTACAAGGAGTTGTAAAGCGCTACAAACGAAGTGATCCTAATTCATTCATGTTGGAACATGAGAAGTGGGGGCGTCCTTGTGCAAAACGGTTTGTACAAGATCAGACCACGAAATTAATCACTCTTACTTTATAATGTTGTTTACTATTTAAGACTGACTATTTCAAAGCGATGACTTAGGTAACATGACCTTAATCCTGAGCTAACTATGAACTCCTATCTTTTCGGGATTACCTTTAGATTTGCATAGGTGAGGGTTGGCTCAACAATGCCGACTCAATAAGACTCCCATTTTAGGGGTAAGACTGGATAGATAGCTGGGGACATAGGGTACAAGATGGAATTCACTCCTACCCACTTTTAGGGATAGTAGAGAGGTTATTCCTTTAAGTGCTGATTCTAAGTCTTGAACAAGGGGCCCTGCCCTCTCATTGGCGGTTCTGATACCAATTGTTGGAGAGGTACCAACACGCAGCGGAAGCGACAGAGATCGATAAGCACTCTAATTCATTAATTTTGGCAGAAAAAAAAACATGCTTAAACGGAATTTAATGGGTTTCAAGAACATACCTTTGAAGAACCGTTGAAATCTTGATTTCCAGCTGCAAATTCCACAAAATAAGCTAGAATCAAAGGGAAGAGTTGTTGCAGTGAGCATTCTCCAAGTTCTCTTTGAGTCCAGCTTATTTTGAGTCCCACAACTCAATATAGAGCACCAAGAGAATAGTAGGGAAGATCTTGTGGTGGTCAACACAAAGATTTGAAGGAATTTACAGCTAGAAATCAAGATTTCAACGGTTCTTCAAAGGTATGTTCTTGAAACCCATTAAATTCTATTTAAGCATGCTTTCTTTTCTATCAAAATTAATGAATTAGAGTGCTTATTGATCCCCGTCGCTTTTGCTGCGTGCTGGTACCTCTCCAACAATTGGTATCAGAGCCGCCAATGAGAGGGTGGAGCCTTTTGTTCAAGACTCAGAATCAACACGGGAACAACCTCTCTACTATGCCTAAAAGCGGGTAGGAATGAATTCCATCTTGCACCCTATGTCCCCAGCTATCTATCCAGTCTTACCCTTGAAATGAGAATCTTATTGAGTCGATGTTGTTGAGCCAACCCTCACCTATACAAATCTAAGGGTAATCAACCCTCAGTAAAGAAAACTTCTACTGGCCGCAAAGGCAAGGCCAAAGCTACAGACAAGGGAAAATATTTCTACTGAAACGAGGATGGGCACTAGAAGAGAAACTGCCCACAATACCTTGGAAAGAAAAGAGCAGAGAAAGCAAAACGAGGAAATTAGTTCCTGAGGGTTTCTTGCAAATGAGATAATGCTCCTGGTTGTGAATATGGGAAAGTATCTCAGAAAGACCAATGGGAGATCTTGAAGTTTCTGACAAAAGATAAATCTTTGTACTTTTATTAATGTAATGAAAGTTGTTTTATCTTTTGTAAATGACAAGTTGTATAAAATCCTTCTGTTGTAAATGAAATGTTCAATCAAAAAAGATATATTATATATTTGTTCTACCATAAAGAAACTTTTAATTTAAAACCAACCAAGATAAAGGCCAGTTCAAATTTTTAGATATGTAAAATAGCTGAAAAAAGTAATAAGACAAAAGGTGTATTCTAGTACTTATCTTTGGTAATTGAAAATTTTGTCATATAATATCTTAATGAGATTAAGAAGAACGTTAAAAGTGGTCATCTAAATAAGTTAGAAGACAAAATCTTTTGACTTTATGTGTGTCTTATCTTGGAGATAAGATGATCAAATTTTTAACCAAAGAACCCTTAAAGCTTATACATTCAGTGTTGGATTTTATGTCCTAAAACTCGTAGTTTGTAAATTGATAAACATATTATGTTTTGTTTTTCGATAAAATTGTTATTGAAATTGTAATCTTGAATCCAATAAACTAAGGTCCTGTAGCTATTTAATGTAGACTTGAACTTTATGTGATGACATAAAGCATGAATTAAGTTCGAGTATATAGCCTAAAATGGTCTATAGTATAGAGATAAGGTTGAGCACCTTGTTCAGGGGATACTATGGATGCGGCCCACTTTATAGTAAGTACAAACGATGTGATCCTGAATCGTTCATATAGAGATATGTGAGCAATGAGTTTGTATAAGATTAGACGACGACTTAGTCACTCTTGCTTTATAACACTGTTTACTGTATAGAGCTGACTAATTCAAATTTGATGACCTAGGTAACTCGATCTCAATCCTGAGCTAACTATGAACGCCTGTTTATTAGAGATTATCCTTAGATCTGCATGGGTGAGAGCAACTCAGCAGTGCTGGCTCAATAAGCCTCCCATTTAAGGGGTAAGACTGGGTAAATAGCTGGGGACTGTTGGATTTTATGTCCTAAAACTCGTAGTTTGTAAATTAATAAACATAATCTGTTTTGTTTTTCGATAAATTTGTTATTGAAATTGTAATCTTAAATCCAATAAACTAAGGTCCTGAGACTATTTAATGTAGTTTGAACTTTATGTAGTGACATAAATGTGGATCAAATTTAAATATATAGCCAAAATGGTCTATAATATATGAATAAGGTTGGACGCCTTATTCTGGGGACACTATGGATGCGTCCCACTTTGTAGTTAGTACAAACGATGTGATCCTGAATCGTTCATATAGAGATATGTGAGTGAGGGTGTCCTATGTAAAGAGTTTGCATAAGACTGAACCATGAAATAGTTACTTTTTATGTTCTAAATGTTGTTTTATGTATAAAACTGACTATTTCGCTAATTGATGACCTAGTTAACTTAATCTTAATCCTGAGCTAACTATGTTCACTCAGAATTATCCTTAGATCTGCATAGGTGAGGGCAGCTCAATATCGCTGGCCCAATAAGCCTCCCATTTCAGGGGTAAGATCGGGTGGATAGCTAGGAACATAGAGTGCAAGACGGAATTCACTCCTACCCGTTATAGGGATAGTAGATAGGTTGTTCCCTTTAGTACTAAATCCAGGTCTTGAACAAGGGGCCCCACCCTCTCCTTGGCCCGAGAGGGATTCGGTTTATAGGTTGGACCTTAAACCAATTGTTCATTNCCCTCTCCTTGGCCCGAGAGGGATTCGGTTTATAGGTTGGACCTTAAACCAATTGTTCATTAGAGGATCAGTGGAACTTAAGGAACAAGATGTAGTTTTGGGGGTAAAACGATTTTTATGACCCAGCCGAGATTACGAACAACCTGTGAAGGATTAGCTTACTAATCATGGTTATATCAAATGGATACAAATATATCTATAATGAGGGGAGTGCAACTACGAGACTATAGTCGAATGGCCCGTTAGTTAATGAATGTTGATTAGCTCCGTCTAAAGAGTTGAGCCAACTAATCTCGAATCATTGGAGCCCATGATCTAGAGGTCCATTAGGTTCCCCTACTAGCTCATATGGAATAAACTTAGAATAGTATGATAGAATGATTCGAATTGTTCGAATTAGGTGAAGAGAGAGGAACCGACAAGTATATGTGATATAATGGTCAGGTTTTTCAGTTTAGAGATACAACTTTAATATTTAAATGTGATTTAAATATCAAGAATATGAATATGTTCATATTCGGAAGCTTGAAAATAATGGAAATGGTCAAAGATGTAAAAAGTCAAAGAGTTGACTTTTTTACTTTGAAAAGTCAAACTTCGACCGACCTTATATTCAAATGTAATTTGAATTTCGTGAAAATGAATGCGGATTCATGCTCGGGAGGTCAAAATTAGTCAACACGGAAAAAATCATAAAAAGTCAAAATGTTGACCTTTTGGTCAAAGTTTGACTTTGACCAAATGACTATTTTGCCCTTTGACTATAGTTAGTGGGAAAAACCAAACTTTTGTTGGATAATTCCACTAAAAAAATAGTGGGCTAGGTGTTGGCTTATAGTGGAGACATTAAGCCCACTAAGATAGTAGATTATAGGTGTTGGGTTTTTATGGATTTGGTTCATGCAATTGTTGCATGGCTTTTTTCTATAAATTGGACTTTTCAATTTGGTTGAAAAACTTTTGCCATTTTGCCAAAAGATTTTTCTAAATTTTGGCTGGAAAATTCTCTTTTCTTTGAGTGAGATAAAAACCCAAACCCAAATTCATTCTTATTTTCCATCTCTTTTCTCTCTCTCGGTTTTCTTCATCCATCGGGTCCCACAATCCGGTTCTGAGTCCAGAGGATAGTAGGTCAACTCTAGTGGTGGTCTAGAAAAGTTCAGGTCGAGATTCAGCGAGAAAAAGCGTTGTTCGGGAGCTTCAAAGGTTGTTTCCTATCCACTTTTATTTACTTTTTCCCCTTCAATTTGGATGCTTTTTTCCTTTAAATTGAGAGCAATTAGGATGTCTCATGCTCCATCATGTGGTATCAAAGCATGCTAGAATTACGCTCAATTGCTTTTGGTGGGTGTTTTTTTCCTTTCTATTCAAGTGTTGAATGAAATGTGGACTAAAGTGGGTTTATTATGATTTTAGCATTGTTTTTCTTTAAATTTCTTGTGAAAATTTGTAATTGCTCACTTGTTTATGAGCATTAATGTGCTAAAAAGGGTCTGTAAATTTGTTGGAGTCAATAGAGTTGAAATTAGGCTGTAATTTCTTGATTCCGGGAGAGAGAATAGCAATAAATTGGAGAAAAATTGCATCACAGACCCGAATTTGCCCTCCAGACTTGACCCGAGCAGCTGTCCGACCCGGTACGAAGCTGTCTCGCACACGCGCCTGACTTCGCATGCGTGCCTTGCTCAGACCCGACCCGCCAGCCCGGGTTTGACCCGTTTTGGAGAAACCCCGCGCGCGCCAACTGACGACAAAATTTTTTGACCCGTTCCGCGATCCGACTCAACTCGATGCCTGCTCCGCTCGTGACCCGCGCGTTCCGTCGACCCGACCTGACCTGCGCATCCATTGACCGTGCCAGCGAGCGTTGACCAGCCAGTTTAGATGGTCTAGACCGGCCCGTTTGACCTGGTTAAGTCGGTTTGACTGGTTCAACTTGGTTTTTGGAGTTTTTGGGCTGGTTCGAGAGTTTTTTGGCTGGTTCAAGATGGTTCAAAGTGTTTGAAGCCGATTCCGAGAAGCTGGTTGCTGATATGTGTGAGGAATTAGTTATTTGTTTGTTTTTAATGCCAAAATTAGTCCACTTTAGTGTTGTTTATCTATTATGCATGTGATGTATAATGTTGTTTGATTATGTGTGCATATAGTATGCTATATAGTTTTAGAACCCCACCATATGTAAAGCATGTAACATGCATTTGTTTTATCTTATAAGTGTTATAAAATATATACTATGCATGCTTAGTTTTAATAAAAGTGTTATATTAAAGCATGTTTGATTGAAGGAAGCATGTTATAGATGAATTATCTAGGGTTATAATTGTTATAATTTATTTTATAATTGTTATAAAATAACCTAGACTTCTAAAATCATAACAAAGATAAGATGCATTCTCATTTAGGGTTAACCATCGAGCAATCCCAATTTTCATAGAAAATAGGTCGATATATTGTAAAACCGAAGTTACAAGAAAACTCACCCGACAAGATCTTGGCAAAAAGTCGGATAAGATGACTAAGGTTGAAGGTTTTTAAGTTGACGGTTCACGGAACACCTACTACCTCGAAATCGAGCCGGCGTCTGAGTCAGGTTAAACCAGTTTTATGAGCATGCGTGAGCGGTGTGAGGTAATAAAATTTGTTTATCACCTAGACATCGTAGGTTAAAAATCTAGTATAAAAGTTATACTTTGATGAATCACCTAGACTTGGGATATGTTTAGTTAGCCGAAATGTATCGCTAAGTATTTTATACCCTAACCGTCTAAAACACTTCAACTGAAGAGAAGTAATGTACTTTTAGTTCTAGCGTCCCTGAGGGTTCACACCGTGAGATTCATGCTTGGTTTTGGGCCGCTCTGGGAGCGGACTCCATTTGGAGAGTGTTTGCATGAGTCAATACCAAGGTGAATAGGAGAAGTTGTTCATAGTAAGTGGGAGAAGGAAGTGTGTCAATACATCCTACGGTCTCTTCTATTAGGTCGCACCATGAGATTCAAATAATACGCTTGCATGTCTGCCCTGGAGCGACCTTACCAATCGAAGGGTTGTATTATAGGATTCGAAACTCCGCAAACTCTAGAAATTGATAGGGTCTCTCAGGTTCGTTTTCATTCTTGTCTTTCCAACTTCGGGAGCATAATGATTCCGATCTTTGAGGTCTGAAAATGGAGGGTCACACTTACGAGAATTACTAAGTGTTAGTAAATTCTTGCCCAAAGTAGCGATAACTGAGTTACTATAGGAATAAGAGTTATTCTGGTGATAGTATCTAGTCAAGATAGTCTCGGTTCAACAGAGGAATAGTCTATCACCTCTCGGTGGAAGTTATTCTAAACCATTGAAATATCGTTGCAAACTATAATAATGAAGGGTACATTATTAGTTTTTTTTGCTAAACTTGATTGGATTTAAAAGATTAATGTTTTTTTTACTAAAAAGGATATGTTTCTTTTCAGCATGACTAGCTCTCTAGATCAACTATTAGCTTCTGAGAAACTAAACGGCGATAATTACTCAACATGGAAAAACAATATGAATTCAAAACTAGTAATAGATGACTTGAAATTTGTCTTAACTGAGGAATGTCCTCAGGCCCCTAGCTCGAAAGAAGTACAAGGTAAATATGATTTACTAGTTGCTGAAACATGTTTAGTGAAATATGATACCTCAACCTGGATATTGGATTCAGGAGCCACTAATCATATTTGCTTCTCTTGTCAGAAAACTAGTTCCTGGAAAAAGTTTGAAGAAGGCGAGATCACCCTCAAGGTTGGAATAGGAGAGGTTGTCTCAGCCGAAGCAGTGGGAGACTTGAAGTTGTTTTCCAACAATAGATATATCATACTTAAAGATGTTTTGTATGCACCTCTTATGAAGAGGAATTTAATATCTATCGCTTGTATTATGGAACAAATGTATAAAATATCTTTTGAAGTTAATGAAGCGTTCATTTTCAGAAAAGGTATTCAAATTTGTTGTGTTATACTTGAAAACAACTTATATAAGTTAAGACCAACTAAAGCAAAATTTGTCTTAAATACTGAGATGTTTAGAATAGCCGAAACTCAGAATAAAAGACAAAAAAGTTTCTTCTAATGCCTATCTATGAAACCTAAGACTTGGCCACATAAATCTCAAAAGGATTGAAAGATTGGTTAAGAATGGACTCCTAAATTAGTTAGAAGACAATTCTTTACCTTCATGTGAGTCTTGTCTTGAGGGAAAAATGACTAAGAGATCTTTTACTGGAAAAGATCTCAGAGCTACAATACCCTTAGAGCTCGACATTCGGACCTCTGTGGATCGATGAATGTCAAACCTCAAGGTGGATATGAACATTTCATTAGTTTTATTGATGATTATTCAAGGTACGGTCATATTTACCTAATGCATCACAAGTCTGATTCTTTTGAAAAGTTCAAAGAATATAAGGCTAAGGTTGAGAACCAGTTAGGTAAAACAATAAGACACTACGATCAGATCGAGGTGGGGAGTACATAAACTTAAGATTCCAGGACTATATGATAGAACCCGAAATCAAGTCACAACTCTCTGCACCAATATGCCTCAGCAGAACGATGTATCTGAAAGAAGAAACAAAACCTTGTTGGACATGGTTCGCTCAATGATGAGCTTTGCTGAGTTGCCTGATTCCTTTTTGGGACATGCATTAGAGACTATTGTCTATATTTTGAATAACGTTCCCTCTAAAAGTGTTTTAGAAACACCTTATTTGCTATGGAAAGGGCGTAAAGGCAGCTTACGTCACTTTAGGATTTGGAGATGCCCGGCACACATGTTGGTGCAAAATCCTAAAAAATTGGAACGTCATTCAAAACTATGCTTATTTGTAGGTTATCCAAAAGAAACAAAAGGTGGTCTATTTTACGATCCTCAAGAGAATAAAGGTATTTGTATCGAAAAATAACACATTCTTAGAGGAAGACCACATAAGAAGTCATCAACCTCGCAGTAGACTAGTATTGAATGAAATTTTCAAAGACGCTACAAATAAAACTAGTTCATCTATTAAAGTAGTAGATAAAACTAGTACATCTGATCAGTCACATCCTTCTCAAGAGTTGAGAATGCCTCGATGTAGTGGGAGGGTTGTTCATCAGCCTGACCATTACTTGAGTTTAACAGAAACACAAGTCATCATACCTGATGACGGCATAGAGGATCCATCGACCTATAAACAGGCGATAAAAGATGTGGACTGTGATCAGTGGGTCAAAGCCATGGACCTCGAAATAGAGTCTATGCACTTCAATTCTGTCTGGGAACTTGTAGATCAACCAAATGATGTAAAACCAATTGATTGTAAAATGATCTACAAGAGAAAACGAGACCAAGCCGGTAAAGTACATACTTTTAAGACTCGACTTGTTGCAAAGGGTTATACCCAGAGAGAGGGAGTGGACTATGAAGAAACTTTCTCTCTCGTTGCCATGCTTAAGTCGATTAGAATACTCTTATTCATTGTCACCTTTTATGACTATGAAATTTGGCAGATGGATGTTAAGACAGTCTTTCTAAATGGCGATCTTGAGGAGAGTATCTATATGGCTCAACCATAGGGGTTTATTGTACAAAGTTAAGAACAAAAGGTTTGTAAGCTTCAAAAATCCATTTATGGGTTGAAATAAGCTTCTAGATCTTGGAATATAAGATTTGATACTGCGATAAAATCTTATGGCTTTGAACAGAATGTTGACGAGCCTTGTGTTTACAAGAAGATAGTCGATTCTACTATAGTGTTCTTAGTTTTATATGTTGACGATATTCTACTCATTGGGAATGAAGTAGGTTACCTAATTGACATCAAGAAATGGCTAGCAACACAATTCCAGATGAAAGATTTAGGAAATGCGCAGCATGTTCTCGGGATTCAGATTATTCAGAACCGCAAGAACAGAACACTAGCCATGTCTTAAGCAACTTATATAGACAAAATGTTGTCTAGGTATAAGATGCAGAATTTCAAAAGAGGTCTGTTACCTTATAGATATGGAATTAATTTATCAAAGGATCAATATCCTAAGACACCTCAAGAAGTTGAGGATATGAGACGCATTCCCTATGCTTCCGCAGTAGGGAGCCTGATGTATACAATGTTATGTACTAGACCTGACATATGCTTTGTAGTAGGGATAGTCAGTAGGTATCAGTCCAATCTTGGATATGATCATTGGACTGCCGTTAAAAATATCCGCAAGTATCGTAGGAGAACGAGGAACTACATTCTCGTGTATGGTACTAAGGATTTGATCCTTACTAGATACACTGACTTTAATTTTCAAACCGATAAAGATGTTAGAAAGTCTACATCTGGATCAGTGTTCACTCTTAACAGAGGAGCAGTAGTGTGAAGAAGTGTGAAGCAAAACTGTATTGCGGACTCCACAATGGAAGCTGAATATGTAGCTACTTGTGAAGCAGTAAAGGAAGTAGTATGGTTGAGGAAATTCTTGACAGATTTGGAAGTTGTTCCAAATATGCATCTGCCTATCACCCTATATTTTGATAATAGTGGTGCAGTTGTAAATTCAAGAGAACCAAGAAGCCACAAGCGCGGTAAGCATATTGAGCGCAAATACCATCTGATCCAGGAGATTGTACATTGTGGAGACGTTGTAGTAACCCAGATATCTTCTGAGCAAACCTTGCTTGATCCTTTTACAAAGGCCCTTATGGCTAAGTGTTTGAAAGGTCACCTACAGAGTCTGGTCTACGAAGTTTGTAAACTAGGACAAGTGGGAGAATTTTTGGGTATATACCTAGTTTATTGTATTCATATGTTTATTGTACTCATATGTTTCTCACTTAAATCAACATTGTGAATACTCCTAGGAGTTTTTAGTCCAGTGGGATTTTGTTGGAATTTTATGTCCTAAACTCGTAGTTTGTAAAAAATTAAAATAACATATTCTATTTTGTTTTCGATAAAGTTGTTATTGAAATTGTAATCTTGAATCCAATAAACTAAGGTCTTGAGGCTATTTATATAGTTTGAACTTTATGTAGTGACATAAATGTGGATCAAGTTCAAATATATAGCCAAAATGGTCATAGTATATGAATAAGGTTGGGGACACTATGGATGTGGCCTACTTTGTAGTTAGTACAAACGAGGTGATCCTGAATCGTTCATATAGAGATATGTGAGTGAGGGCATCCTATGTAAAGAGTTTGCATAAGACTGAAACCATGAAATAGTCACTTTTTACGTTCTAAATATCGTTTTATGTATAAAATTGACTATTTCGTTAATTGATGACCTAGTAATTTAAATCTTAATCCTGAGCTAACTATGAACTCTGTTCACTCGGAATTATCCTTAGATCTGCATAGGTGAGGGCAACTCAATATCGTTGGCCCAATAAGCCCCCATTTCAGAGGTAAGAATCGGTGGAGAGCTAGAACATAGGGTGAAGACGGAATTCACTCCTACCTGTTATAGGGATAGTAGATAGGATGTTCCCTTTAGTACTGAATCCAGGTCTTTGAATAAGGGGCCCCACCTCCTTTGGCCCGAGAGGGATTCGGTTTATAGGTTGGACCTTAAACCAAATTATTTTATTAGAGGATCAAAGAGAACTTAAGGATCAAGATGTAGTCTTGCGGGTAAAATGGTTTTTTATGACCAGCCGAGATTACGAACAACCTGTGAAGGATTTAAAGCTTACTAATCATGGTTATATCAAATGGACACAAATATATCTATAGTGAGGGGAGTGCAACTACGGAACTATAGTGGAATAACCCGTTAGTTAACGAATGTTGATTAGCTCTATCTAAAGAGTTTAGCCAGCTAATCTCGGGTCGTTGGAGCCCATGATCTAGAGGTCCATTAGGTTCCCCTACTAGCTCATATGGAATAAACTTAGAACAGTATGATAGAATGATTCGAATTGTTCGAATTAGGTGAAGAGAGAGGAACCGACAAGTATATGTGATATAGTGGTCGAGTTTTTCAGTTTAGAGATACAGCTTTAATATTTAAATGTGATATAAATATCAAGAATATGAATACGTTCATATTCGGAAGCTCGGAAATAATGGAAATGGTCAAAGATGTAAAAAGTCAAAGAGTTGACTTTTTTACTTTGAAAAGTCAAACTTTGACCGACCTTATATTCAAATGTGATTTGAATTTCGAGAAAATGAATGCGGCTTCATGCTCGGGAGGTCAAAATTAGTCAATACGAAAAAATCATAAAAAGTCAAAATGTTGACTTTGACCAAAGGACTATTTTGCCCTTTGACTATAGTTAGTGGGAAAAAACAAACTTTTGTTGGATAATTCCACTAAAAAATAGTGGGCTAGGTGTTGGCTTATAGTGGAGACATTAAGCCCACCAAAATAGTGAATTATAGATGTTAGGTTTTTATGGATTTGGTTCATGCAATTGTTGCATGGCTTTTTTCTATAAATTGGGCTTTTCAATTTGGTTGAAAAACTTATGCCATTTTGCCAAAAGAGTTTTCTAAATTTGGGCTGGAAAATTCTCTTTTCTTTGAGTGAAATAAAAACCCAAACCCAAATTCATTCTTATTTTTCATCTCTTTTCTCTCTCTCAGTTTTCTTCATCCATCAGGTCCCACAATCCGGTTCTGAGTCCAAAGGATAATAGGTCAACTCTAGTGGTGGTCTGGAAGAGTTCGGGTCGAGATTCAGCGAGGAAAATCGTTGTTCGGGAGCTTCAAAGGTTGTTTCCTATTCAATTTTATTTTCTGTTTTTCCTTCAATTTGCATGCTTTTTTCTTTTACATTAAGAGCAATTAAAGTTTAATTAGATCCTAATTCCGCTGCGTATATCTCGTGTTCTATCAGGGTGCAAGACGAACTTCACTCCTACCCATCTTTAGTGGTAGTAGATAGGTTGTTCCCTTAAATGTTGACTTCGGAATTAGAACAAGGGGCCCCACCCTTTCACTAGGCTGAGAGGGACTCAATTTGTTGGTTCAACCACAAATCAATTGTTCTTTAGAGGTTCAGTGGGACTGAAGGAACAAGAAGTGTTCTCGGGGGTAAAACAGTATTTTGACCCAACCAAGACCACGAATAACCTGTGAAAGATTGACTTACTGGTTATGGTTATATCAGATGAACAGAAATATATCTATAGTGAGGGGAGTACAACTACGGGACTTTAGTGGAATGACTCGTTAGTTAACAAATGTTGATTAATTAGGTTAAAGAGTTTTACTGGTTAATCTCGAATTGTTAGAGCCCATGATTTGTAGGTCCATTAGGTCCCCCTGCTAGCTCATATGGATTAAACTTAGAACAGTATATTGAATTAATTCGAATTGTTCGAATTAGGAAAAGGGATTAAAACTAATAAGTATATACGATATCGCTATCGGTTTTTTGTATGGCGCTCTATATTCAAATGTGAATTGAATTTTGAAAATATGAATGCGGATTCATGTTCGGGAGGTCAAAATTAGTCAAAAGGGTCAAAACTATAAAAAAAAGTCAGGGGGTTGACTTTTCGCTAAAGTCAAAGTTTGACTTTGACCAAATAGAAAAAGACCATTTTGCCCTTGACTAAGAGTTAGTGGAATTATCTAACATTTTTGTTGGATAATCCCACTAACTTAAGTGAACTATATGTAAACATTATAGAATGACACATAGCCCACTTTGGTTTAGTGCTTTGTGAGGTGTTGAATTTTGGTGAGTTTTTACATGCATTAGATGCATGTAATTGTTTAATAAAAAGAGGTTTTTGAAATCTTCTTCTTTTCTTTTTCTTGAATTTTTTTTTCTAATTTGGTTTTTCATAATTCTCACCAAAATTTCTCCTTTCTTTCACACATTAACCTTGAACCATCCTCTCTTCCCTTTTTCATTCCTTCATTTACCAGGTTGAGAATAGCGGGTAAACTTTAGTGGTGGTCCAGAAGAGTTCGGGTCGAGATTCAACGAGGAAAAGCTTTTTTCGGGAGTTACAAAGGTTGTACTTTACTCACTTTTAATTTACTGTTTTTCCTATATTTGCATGTTATTTTCCTTTTAATTAGAAGCAATTAGAGTGTAATTAGATCCTTATTCTACTGCGAATGTCTCGAGTTCCATCATTCAGATGTCTGTGAATGTTAAAGCATAAGAAAATGGTATGAATATTATAGTAGTTATTCAAAGTACAATTATATTTACCTAAGTTGTAAGTTTAAAACACTTGAAAGGTTCAAGGTGTATAAAACTTGTTAGGTAAAATAATCGAAACACTTCGATTAGATTGAGGTAGAGAGACATAGAGAATCTGAAATTTCCAAGGTTATTATGATAGAACATGAAGTCTAGTGACAACTCTCTACACCTAGTTGCCTTAATCGTTTTTCAACATCATTCCAATTTTAAGGTGTTTTCTGAAACTCCATATGAGATATAGAAAACTCAACAAAACTGTTTATGATATGTAAAAGATGTTTACATAATTCAAAAATCAGGAATAAATCGGCACATGTGTTAGTGTTGAATCCTTAAGTGTTGGAATATCATTCAAATGGCATGCCTATCTGTAGGCAACCCAAAAGTAGTATACTTTTCAAGTAAAAGAAAATCAAGTATTTGTGATGAAAAATGCTAAAATTTCTGGAAAAGTATACGTATAAGGGATCACCATGTATTATATTTAGTTTTCATAAGAGTAAATGTATATCAATAAGAGTTTTTGATTAAAGTTGACACTTTCACAAAAGTTGTTTGGACGGTTCAAATGCAACTTACACAAATAGTTGAAGGTACCTCGACATAGTGGGAGGATTTTATAACAGCCTAGCCATAATTTGGGTTTAGTGGAAACTAAAGTCATCAGGTCTTGGTGACAATATCGAGAAACAAGAAGTTGTGGAAACAAGATGTATCCCTATATTGTTTGAATAGAAATCCACTGTATACTGATATATTCACAGCAATCCTCTCGGCAAAGTGTAAGACGATCACCTAGTGAGACTAGGACTACGGGTTGTATAACCTAGGGCAAGTGGGAGATAAACCCATGGGTATGTGATACCTAAGGATGGGTATGTGATACCTAAAGGCAAACCATGGGTATGTGATGTCCTAGTTTATTATATTTCTCGGTAAAACTCAAAAATTCAATATTATGTATTCATATGTATGTTACCACTGGAGTTTTAGTCCAAGTAGAAGTTTGTTAGGTTTTATGTTCTAAAACTCGTGGTTTGTAAACAATCAACTTATTTTGAAATTCAATAAAGTTGTTATTGAAGTTTGATTCAATAAAAGTTGTTATTGAATATATGAATTGTTTATTTCTTTTTAGAAATAAAATCCAATAAACTAAAACATTCATGACTATTGCATGAGTACTTGAACTTTATGTGGAGACATAATAGTGGATTAGGTTCGAGTAAATAGTCTAAATGATCTATAGTATACGAATAAGGTTGAGTGCCTTATTCTAGTAACACTATCGAATGCAGCCCACTCTATAGTTGTTACAATGAGTTGTAAAGTGGTACAAACGAAGTGATCCTGATTCGTTCATGTATTGACATGAGGAGTGAGGGCAGCCTATGCAATGAGTTTGCTTAAGATCGAACCAAGAAATAAGTAACTCTTACTTTATAATGTTGTTTACTGTTTAAGACTAACTATTTCATAGTGATGATCTAGGTAACTTAACCTTAATTCTGAGATAACTATGAACTCCTGTTTATTCGGGATAACTATGAACTCCTGTTTATTCGTGATTAACCTTTAGATTTACACAAGTGAGGCTTGACTCAACAGTGTCGACTCAATAAGTCTCCCATTTCAGGGGTAAGATCAGGTAGATAGCTGAGGACAGAGGGTGCAAGATGGAATTCACTCCTACATGCTTTCAGGGATAGTAGAGAGGTTATTCCTTTAAGTGCCAACTCCGGGTCTTGAATAAGGGGCCTCACCCTCTCATTGCCTGAGAGGGATTCAGTTTATTGATTGGATCACAAACAAATTGTTCATTAGAGGATCAGTGAAACTTAAAGAACAAGAGGTAATCTCGATGGTAAAATAGCTATTGACCCAGCCATTATTACGAACAACCTGTAAAGGGTTAACTTACTAATCATGGTTATATCGAGTGGACACAATATATCTACAATGAGGGGAGTGCAACTATTGGGCTTTAGTAGAGTGACCCGATAGTTAACGAATGAGGGTTAATTTGGTGTAAAGAGTTTAGCCAATTAATCTCGGAATGTTGGAGCCCATGATTTGTAGGTTCATTAGGTCCTTCTACTAGCTCACAAATGGAATTAGCCTTAGAATAGCGTGATAAGTCAATTTGAATTGCTCAAATTTGAATTAAGTGAAATAGTAATTATATGTGATATAATTATACGTTTAATTATGGAATTAAAAAAAATTGGAGAATTGATTAATATTTAAATATGAATATTCATTTCATGAATGGAGATTCATGGTGATGGAATTGGTTACAAATTAATTTGATATTAAATTAATAGAATTAATTAAATTATTTAATTAATTATTAACTATTAATTTTATTAGAAAAATTAATCGAATTAATTTCAGTAAAATTAACAAAAGTTCAGTTTTAATTAAATAATTAAAATTGAGAATTAGTTTTATTTTGAAAATTAGTTTCAAAATGGAAAAGAAATTGAAAAATGGAAAAATCTCAAATGTGGGATTTTCCCACTTTCAAGCAACTAACTTACTCATCTTTCACTTAAAATTATAGCTCAAAAATTCAAGTAGGAGGTGTAGATTAAAGAGGCAATATGATTGTATGGTAAAGCTACATAAAAACACACTAAATCTCAGTTGAATAGGACATGCAAATTGCTGAATTTCTCATGAGATTTCAAGTTGAATAAGTGTTCTTCAATATGTGTGATAAACATGTCCTTCTCCATCTAATTCCTAAAATCTAGCTTATTTTAAATCCCACAACTCAATTTAAGACTCCCAGAGAATAGTAGGAAAGCTCTAGTGGTGGTTCACAACCATATTTTGAGAATATTATAGCTTAACAAAGATCTTCGAAGGTATGTATGAAACCCTCTTTTCATTTTATGAGCATGCTGGTTTTAGAACTAAAATTAATGAATTAAAGCACTTAATGATTTTGTTTTCTTCCACTACACGTTTATAGAAAACTAACATTAAGTACCATTGATTCCTCTAATGAACAATAAATCATAGTTTAACTATAACTAGACTCCTCTCGGGCCAGGAGAGGATTTCACGCCACATTGTTGGAATCAGCCCTTAAGGGTGCAATTTATCTACTTTTACTTACCTCAGAAAAGAAGTGAATTTCATTTTGTGTAATTGTGTTCCTAGCTCCTCAATCAGACGAATCCCTAAAGTGGTAGGTTTGTTGAGTCGACGATCTGGCCATTCTCACCCATACGAATCAAAAGACCGCCTTCATAGGCAGGAGTTCACAACTCACTCCAGATTTAGGTTATGTCACCTATAGTCATCCTGGTGAAATGTAAGTTTCTATTATGAACATCGTTATATAATGAGACTATTCATTTCGTGGTCCAGTTTTAGACAAACTCTTTTGTATAAAATATCCCCGCTCACATGTCTACTACATGAATGATCAGGATTAGATCATCTATATCACTTTACAACAATTGGAACATCTACAAAGCAGGTCATATTCGTAGTGTCACCAAGATAAGGTATCCAGCCTTATCTATCTACTACAGACCATTTAAGTTATCACTTAAACATGATCTACTTGTATGTCTCTACATACATGTTTAAGCTACAAAAGATAACCTTGAATGTTAGTTTATTGGTTTGTGGGTTTGATGCTACTAAATGAACATCTCATATTTTATTAAATAAATAAAATGTTTGTGCAATACAATTACAAACTACAGGACCCTACAAGATTTAGGACACAAACACTAATAGTTGATTCATTTACAAAGGTTCTCACGGTTAAAGTGTTCGAAGAACATCTGAAAAGTCTAGGTCTACAAGATATGCGCCACATTGTCTAGGGCAAGTGGAAGATGCTACTGTGTATAGTGTATGCCCTAGTTTATTAGGTTGTGTGCTTTATTTTTATTGTACACTCCATTAACTTTAGCACAAGTTGGAGATTGATGAGATCGATGTCTTAAATTTGTTCTCATAGTTTGTAAATATTGGATTTAGTGCCCTAAATCTCATATATCTTGTAATTCATATTTTGAAAGAAAAAATTATTTATTTAATAAAATAAAAGGTATTTTATTTGACATTCAGACTGCATTAATTCAATCCAATAAACTAAGATCCAATGTTATGTGATGTCAATTGAATAGTATGTGGTAGATATACGGTTCATGTTCATGTTCAAGTTATAACCTAAAAGGTCTACAAGTAACACGGTAGATATGACCCATTTTATAATTGTTACATGACTTGTAAAGTTTACAAACAATATGAGTCATATTATTCATGTGGAGACATGTGAGTAGGGGAATCTCGTATAAAGAGTTTTTACAAGACCGAACTGCGAAATGATTGGTTTCTCTTTATAACACCATTACTTGAAGAAACCAGTATTTCACTAGGATTACCATAACTGACTTGACCTTGATCCTGAGTGAGTTGTGAACTTCTATCTATGAGAGCAATCCTTTGATTTGTATGGGTGAGAGTGGTCATGTTAGGCGATTCAAAAAGACTACCATTTTGGGGATTTGTCCGAGTAGGGAGCTAGGAACATACATGCACAAGAAGGAATTCACTCCTTCTCGATCATAGGAAAAGTAGATAAATTGCTCCCTTAACAACTGATTCCAAGTCTTGAACAATGAGGCCTCAACCTCTCACTGGCCCGAGAGGTGTTAGTTTATAGTTAGAGTATAAACTGTTTGTTCATTAGAGGAATCGGTGGTACTTAAGAAGTTAGATATAACTATAGAAGTAAAACAGTATTCTAGCCCAGCTATAGTAATGAGCAATTTGTGAAGGGTTGACTCTCTATTGATTAGTTATATTCCATGGACACAGAAATACATCTACAGTGCAAAGAATGCGACTATCGATCTTTAGTGGAGTGACTAGTTGTTAATAAATATTGATTGATTTAATTAAAAGATTTTAATTATATCAATCTCATATCATTGAAGCTTCTAATTTATAGGTTCATAAGGTCCCTTTGTTAGCTCATTAAGGACAGTAAAAATGAATGATTTGAATTGTTCAAATTAATTAAAGAAATTTTATATTAATATGATTAATATAAAGTATAGTGAATTATGATCCATCAAAAGGTTTTGGAGCCCATACTTAAAATTCCTTTTTTATTTCAAGAGAATAACAAGGTAGCCTTAAAGGTGGTGTTTTTGTTTGTTGAGAAGCTGAGATTGTTCATGACCTTTGGAGGGGGAAACGTGAAGAATCTATAGGGATGAGTTCATTTCTTCCCTTCTTCTTCATTAGAAGCATGCTTAGGTCCTTTTGTATGTTTATCTTTTGAATATTTCCATGAGTTCATTGATTTTAGTTTCTCACAAAATTGTTTTTCAAAATTTTAAGACGATCACATGCTTCCTTGAGAATTCGATTCTCTTCAATTGGTATCAAAGCCTATTGTAATTTTGATTTTCGGTTTTTAGAAGCAAAAGTTAGAGAAGAAGGTGGGTTATTTTCTCTACATTATGAATGTGGTTTTGCAAATAGACGTTTTCGAATTTAGCACTTTAGATTACTATTTTTACTTGATCTGATCATGTAAGGGTTTGTTCTTTTGGGCATTTAATTTAGTAGTTGAGTTTGTAAGTCCAGGTCACAAGTTTTACAAGTGTTATTGATGATTGGGATGAAAAACAAAGGATTTTGATTTAATTTCAAAGCAATTTAGTGCATTTTGTCTTGCAGCGTCGCAACACTCCGCAAAGTGGAACACTAGTTTTTTTCGTAGCGTCGCGACACTAGGGTACAGTGTTGTGATGCACCGAGGCGATTGACGCACATAGAGGGCGTTCGAGCGAGTTCAAGGCAGCCTTCCGTATTTTTTTTTTCTTAGCAGCGGTTTTTCTTGCTTTTGTTGTAATTTTATTTATTTTAATTAATTAGATTAAATAAATTAGTTATATTAATTTAGTTAATTTTGAGGGGTGCCCAAGTTGGTCTATTTCACTATTTAATTTAATTTTGCATGTGATGTGTGATTAAATTAGTAATATGCATAATGTATATCATAGAGTTTAAAATTCTACCTTAGAATAAACATGTTTCATGTATCCTTTTCAATATAAATGTTATATTATATGGTTGCATGATTAATTAAGCATGTTCATGCATCATACTAGAATATAATTGTTATATAGTATAATAGCATGTGAATTATTTTAATTAGTTATAATATAATTGTTAAATTGTTTAATGAAAATGAATATGTATATTTATTTTCATGGATGATAATTATAAGTGTTATTATTATTGGATGAAAATAAACTTTGCATTGAGCATGACATTAGTTAAAATAAATATAATTGTTATATTTAATCAATGTCATTAGATGCAAATATGGGTTTTAAATTTCATTATATTATAATGGTTATAAGTTTAATGAACTAAATTAAAATCTACAATCAAGAGTTGCATGCAAACATAGGTTCAAATTAATTTTAAATGGTTTAAAATTGATTCACTTAAACTCATGTTAGGCATTTCTAATATGATTAGAAATGTGTTAATCTTTTAATTTATTTTAATAGGATTAAAATGAATTCCATAAAAGTTTACATTTATAAAATAATTGTCTATAAGGAACTTTTGTCCAATGAACGTTCTGTCTAGGCTGGAGTATTTAAGCTAACGGAAATAGAACACCTTTCTCTGGGAACCGACCTGGAAGGTGAATAGTCAAATATTTTATAAGCATGCAATAAATGTTTTTATTTAATAATTGTTATATTAAATTCTTAAGTATCACTGATCCTTCTAATGAACAATTAGTTATAGTCCAAATATAAACAAAACCCCTCTGGCTAGAGAGGGTGAGGGCTCTCATTATTCAAGACTCGGAATCAGCCCTTAAGGGAGAAATTCATCTACTTATCCTAGAACCGGAAATGAGTGAATTTCATCTTGTGTAATTATATTCCTAGCTCCCTACTTGGGCAAATCCCCAAAATGGTAGACATATTGAGTTAGCGAAATTGGCCACTCTCACCCGTACAGATCAAAGGATTGTCCTCATAGACATGAGTTTACAACTCACTCAGGATTAAAGTAGAGTCACCTATAGTCATCCTATTGAAATGTTAATTTTTTCAAGTAAAGGTGTTATAAAGAGAGATTAATCATTTCGTGGTTCGGTCTTATACAAAATCTTTATATAGAAAACCCCCACTCACATGTCTCCACATGAATGATTAGGATCAAATTGTTTGTAACATTTTACAACAGTCATAACAATTACAAAATATGATGCATCTATAGTGTCACCAGGATAAGGCACCCAAACTTATCCATTTACTATAGACCATTTAGGTTATTTCTTAAACATGATCCACATGTATGTCAACCACATACATGTTTAAGTTATATAAAATAACTTTGGATCTTAGTTTATTGGATTGAGTTAATGTACAAAGAAAACAAAGTTTAAATTATTAATGAAAATTTGTTAATACAAGTTTACAAACTACGAGAACAAAGAGATTTATGACACCAATCCCAACATACAGACGATTAAGGTTATTACTTAAACACGATCCACCTGTATGTCTACACATACTGTTCAAATTTCATAAAATAACTTTAGATCCTTCTTTAATGGATAATTGCATATATAAAATAATCAATATTTTTTCAAATACCATATTAACTACGAGGCTTTAGGGCATACATCCCAATAAGTCAACCCAAAAAAAAATCATATCAGCTGGTGAAGCTCGAGTTGCATATGTAGGATCGATATGGAAACCTAGATGGGGAGTGAATAGGGTTTGTTAAAAATTAATGAAAACTTTTTATAATGTGGACCCAAATAAACAAATTAACAAACTTTTTGCTAATAAGTAATTTAAACAATAAATTCATGCAAATAAATTCAACCCAAAATAAACAAATGTGAGAAATTAATCTAAAAAATAAATTATAGCAGTTAATTTCATGCAAATAAATATAATAATAAATTAATTACAAAATTAAATAAAAGAGGGATAGAGAAAATGACACCAAAATTTTTGTAGTGGTTTGGCACAACCCGGCCTAGATCCACTTCCCAAGCTCCTCTTGGGTATGTCACTCAAATTCGACTCTTTTCATGGCTTAGAGTTGAACCACCACAACATTCTTTTTTTGGGTGCAAGAACAAACTCGCCTGATCTTTTCCACGATTGAGAATCAAACCGTTACAATAACTCTTTCTCCAGGATCAAGAGCCAACCCTTACAAAAGTTTAGAAAAATAAAGAGCACACTTGACAAACTCTCTAAATATAGTGGATTTACAAGTTTAAGCACTCAACAAACAAATTCTCACAATACAATAAATCTCTCAAGAATAGGATGAAAAGAAAAAAAAAATGAGAGTTTTGAGAGAATAACAATGATGACTTTTGAGGATTGTAAAACTATGTAATTGTTGTTTTAATTTTGGAGAAAAAGAGAAAAGTGAAAACCAAATTTGATTTGGACCATTGGATGTTGGTAAAAGAAAATTGAATGGTGGAGATTTAAACTAAATTTCATTAGATACAATAAAAAATAATATAATAATATATATCTTTTAAAATCTAACAAAAAGCAAATTTACAAAACTAGTCGATAGACACTAATATAAAATAATATTAAATTCCTTTTCTTTTTAAAACTAATCCAAAAATCAAAAGTACACCATGTATCACTCCTCCATTGCTCCAAGTGGCACCTTTCAATTGGTCCACTTTGATGAGAAAAATTTTGCCACGTTATTCGCTCGAAATTTTTTCGTTACGCTTGTTTTGGTCATATCTTCTTCGTTTAAACTTTGATTTGAGTGATTCAAATTGTATTAGAACCATTGTTTGGAATTCTACGCAATAGACACTTCAAAACACTCAAATTGTTAATAAAAAAAAGAAAATTTGTTATCATAAAGATATTAATTAATTAATTAATTAAAATTAATCAATGTTGGATTAAGGGCAAAAAAGTCAACAACATAAATTTGGCCGACGTAATCCTATTGCATACACTGAGTAGTCAATTTTATAAGATTAATAGAAAAATGTTGTTGAACACTTTAGCTATTTTCGTTATTGTTGGAGATGTATGAAATACACCTAATATTTGTCATATTGCTTGTTGTTAAAATGTATGTAACACACCTAATGTTTGTCATATATATGCGTCATAGTGAAGTTTTAGAATTATTTTTTAGTTTTCTTTCTACCATGCTTGTAATTGAACAAAAAACTTGAAAAATTGTTGACTTTGATATTGTGAAAACTAAATTTATCTAAGTTTAAACGTTTTAGTGCCATTTAAATCCAATGTTCTTTTAAATCTTGCTTTTTTTATTTTCATGGTTAGAAAGAAAATGAAAACATCTATGAAAATGAGTGATTATCTAGCTAAAATGGCAGTGTATTGACAAAGACATGACCAAAACAAAATCAACGCTTGTACAAGAAACAATGTGCGATCACTAAGCTTGGGTATGCAATCACACATCTCAAGGTTAGGGTTATCATACTCAAGCTTTGCAATCGCGCATATGTGAACGTTGATTTTTTTTGTCATATCTCCATCGATACAACTCTATTTTTAGCTAAATAATCACTCTTATTCATACGTTTTTTTCATGTTCTTTCCAACCATGCTTATAAATTGAGCAAAATGGTAAAGTGTCTTTACTTTTAAATGACCTCACAAAGTTTAAACGTATATCATTTTTAGTATTTGCTATTTTAGTAATATAAGAAGAAACACAAAGAGGAGAAATGGAGAAGTGTTTCATTTAAAAAAGAGGGAATATCGAGTATTTCACATCTCATAAGGATAAAAAAAAAACAAATTTTATAAAAAAGAGGTTAGCTTGATAGCAATTTTAAGAGTTTTTTTTTTTTTTTTGTACGAATGACCCATTCTCGAATGCCTTATCCCTGACTCGATGTCATGGGCGCAGTGTCACTTTTTCACTCTTTTTTCTATTAAGCATTGTCTCGCGTGAGGGAGGCCCATCCCAGCCTTATCTTTTTCCATAGACATATCTCAATTTTAAAATAAAAGTGCAATGAATAAATTAAAAGAGTTCGAAAATAACGAAAACGTTGAATGGGCTTTTGAACTCTTTTAATTTATTCATCATTCTTTTATTTTAAAATCTCAATAGGGCTATGGAAAAAGCATTAGGTTAGGATGGGCCTCCCTCACGCAGTCGATACTTAATGGAAAAAAGCATGAAAAAGTTGAAGGGATCGAATCCTACGACAAAAGCGAGTGATCACTTTACTTTCAATTTTGTTTTGGAAATAATAACACAGAAAAGAAGAAAATTCACCAAATAAGATTTACATCATTCATAGGTTAAGCAAAATTACAGGAAAAGAAGAAAGAACTCACCTTTGAATATCGTCTTAAAGAATTCCAGCATTATTTTCTTCTTTCTCAACGAACCTAAAATGATCCGAGTTCAGGAGGGGTACATGAATGAACTTGTATCAGATTCGAATGAGAGGGATCTTGAGGACATGAAAGTATGGTTAATAAAAGCTTAAAATAATTGAAAGTTACTATCTATACAAACAAGGTGCACCTTCCTTTTTGGTGGCTCAATCATAGGAACTCCAAAATTAGTGCTTAGCTTGGAGCAATCCTATGTTGGGTGACCTCCTAGGAATTTTCCTAAGATGCATGTGAATGAAGACAAAACATGCTGAAAGGATCCATGTTGGTTTGTAGGGACAACTTTCACTTCTAAAAAACACTAAAGGCAAAGGAGGATGACATAGCCAGGTCATAGGGGAATGTTGGGGCTATTAGGAGCTGAATTCGGATTTCGAATCCTGGTCCGATTCTTAGGCCTGGGGCGTTACAAATGGTATCAGAACGAAACCTCTCCCAATAAGATGTGGTCCGGGAACGAACTAAACAGAAGCTGGTGGGCATGTAAGACCCGAGTTCATGAGGGGTACATGAATGAATTGGTATCACATCTAAATGAGAGAGATCCTAAGAACATGAAAGTATGGTTAATAAAGGCTTAAAATAATTGAAAGTTACTACCTATACAAACAAGATGCACTTTTCTTTTCGGTGGCTCAATCATAGGAACTCCAAAGTTAAGCGTGTTTAGCTTGGAGCAATCTTATGTTGGGTGACCTCCTAGAATATAGACCCTCTATAGGGTCTTCCTTGGTATTATCTACATGAAGTAACCAACCCACTCCCTAGGAGAAAAAAAAATTAATATGAATCACATTTATATTACTTATTATTTAAATCTTATTAAAAAAACAATCATTGTATTAATTATATCATATACAATTAACATTATTCCCTTAGTTTATAAGCTTCAATGATTCGAGGTTAATTAGTTAAACTCTTTAATTAAATTAATCAACATTACACACTGTTAGTAGTGTAGAACATGTTGCGTCCATGGATTTAATCATTACAAGTAAGTCGATTCTTCAGGAATTGTTCGTAGTTACAACTGGATCAAATTACATATTTTGCTCCTATAATTACCTCTTGCTTCTTAAGTATCACTAATTCTTCTAATGAACAATATGTTTATGGTCATACCATAAACCAATTCCCTCTCGAGCCAATGAGATGGGGGTTACCTATAAAACCCTAAACATATTTTACTAGTTGATTACGTAATTACGTGTTAATTATCCTAATTATGTGTTGTAGTGAAAATTATATGGAGATTATAATGAGTATATGTGTGAGGTAGAGATGAGGAAAAATTCCTAAGTCTTGAAATGGTGTGCTCTCGGGTAGTAAAGAGCAGCCTGCGCTTAGACAAAATTTGGGGAAGTTAAGACAGATGAAGGTAGGCGAAGGGAAATAGGAATTGGCCTAAGTGTTAGAAGTTGTGCTCTCAGGTAAGATAAGAGAGTTAATGCTTAGAAGGAAATCAGGAATGTAGAAGTTAGGAACGCATAAGCGATTGTAGGCTTAAGAGCCTAAGAGCGGGAATTGCATAAGTGTAACAGAAGGTATGCGTCAAGAGCCATATGGAGGTTAGTAAAGGCCTAAGGTGGATATTATGGGGGAAATTGAGGTTGCCTAAGTGAACGCATGGTAGACAATGAGTGCTAAAGCATATTACAAGTTAAAGGAGGCGTTTATGAGCAGCAGGCCTAAGCATGAGTGTGTAAGGGTAAAGCCAGCGTATGCGTTGGTTAGTGATGCGTGAACAAGGGAACACAATATTAGCCAGGGTATGTGTTTGCCGAGAAGAAAGACAAGATGGGACGCGAACCTAGACGTTGATAAAGGACTTAAGCATTCAGGTTAATCATCCAATTAGTGGGCTAAGTGGCGTGCTTAGAGACCATAAGTAAAGGTTAGTGCGCCAGCCGTCATTTCAAGAAAGTATTATGAGCATGCAGCTTAGTATAAAAAAGAAGCTAAGAATGGGAAGCTCAATTTAGTCATTTCATTGGTGACAAAGAAAAAGAGTGGCTACCAACTTGAAGCTTGAACAATGAAGATGTCAATCCAAGGATGCCGAAAGAAAATTCTCATGGAATTGAGTTGAAGATTGAAGAATTTCTTTAAGTGTTCAAAAATCTAAGGCCACGTGGTTGAGTTATAAGACTTGATCATTCCAAGCTCGGGAAGAAGAATCAGAGGCTAGGATTTTAAGGTAAGCTAGTTGAGATGTTAGGAATAAATTCTTAGAAGGAAATTCTATAAGATTAAGTTTGGAATTTAAGTTATTCAAGTTGAAAATGAAATTTGGAATTTTGGTTGTATGAAGAATGAGGCAGCTGCAACCCAAGCATAAGCAAGCAACTGACTAGCAGATACTAAGTTTGGGCGAGCACCCATTGCATAGGCGAAGTCAACACATTATGACGCCTAGGAGTATCTTGTGCAAACTACCACACATTAGCTAGTCGCAAGGTAAAAATTTGGTTAAGTGTGGTAATGCGTTAAGTACCAATGCACTGAGAATACGTCGGGTAGAATAGGTTTAAGGTGATGCGTCGAACTAGATTTGAGGCTTAACATATGTTAGCTTGAATAATAAATTAAGCTTGAGAGGGAGCTAAGGTATTAATCAAAGACTCTTGTTATTCTTACAGGGCAGACGCATACAAGAGAGGCTTACAATCCTTTAAGAAAGTAACCCGAAGACAGTGAGTGACTAGTTTTCAAAATATTTGTCAAGTGTTTTACGTATGAATTTCCAACACATAGTCAGATTATCTTGATTTTCCAATGTATGTATAAAGTATTGGAAATCATTTTTGGACGCATGTTGATGTTTTAGAGAGATTTTACATGTAATTTTCATGTGTTCCACTTGAGTTTTATGCCATGGCTTAGCATTAAAATGAGCTATTTACTGATTCCCTAAAGCATGATAAGTATGATGTTTTATGATGTTAACATGTATGTTTGATATGTAAGGTACCCAACGGTAAGACGATCCTTGTTATCGAATGTATGATAAGGTAAGCAGAATCCTACTCAGTTCAACGTGCACGTAAGATCTATGTTATTAACGTTGATGAGATCGAGTAAAAGGGCTCTTTCTCAACTAAAGTTACTAGGGATTGAGCAAAAAGACCTATCTCATATGTTCAGGCAATGGAGTAGAAGAATTTTACAGGAAATGTTGATGAGCGTAAATCCAAGGTTTTACATGCTATAATTTTATATTTTTAAATTTTTAATTCCGAACCCCAGTATGTGAAAGTAAATGTTTTATTATAAACATGTTCATAGCCTGAATTTATGAAAGTATGTTTATCTTAAAAGAAAAGTCACTGACTAAGCATTTTAAGCTCCCATTTTTAATGTTTTCCTCCCTAGGTAGCAGTCGACATCCCCAGGCCTAGCAGTTTTGTCAATCAGTCATTTCTCAAAAACCTCAGAGAATTTGAAGCTTAGGTGGCCCATCATGTCTTGTTAAATTTGGATCTTATTTTCATGTTGTGGGAGGCAGGATAGAATTTGAGTGGTTGTTTAAATAAAGTATCCTACTATGTGGAAATTTGTATGCTAAGTTTTATAGACCTTTTGATAATAATGCGTTGTGAGTTATTAAACTGCTTATCAGGTACTAGGAGTATGGGTTTGTGGAAGTATGTTGGCAGTAGTTGTCATAAGAGGATTGACAATTCCTATCTTCACACTTCTTCTTAGATTATAAGGGAATTTCGGGAAGGGGTGTGACATTACCTTTTGTTCAAGACTCAAAATCAGTACTTAAGAGAACTACTCATCTACTTGCCCTAAAGGTAGGAATGAGTGAATTCCATCTTGTGTAGTTGTGTTCCCAACTCCCCTTCGATATCGTCCTCAAAATGGTAGGTTTATTGAGTTGGCAACTCGAGTCATTCTCACCCATACAAATCAAAGGACAAGCCCTCTCAGGCAGAAATTCATAACTCACTCAGGATTGAGATCAAGTTGCATATGGATATCCTATGAAATATAAATATCTTCAAACAACGGCGTTACAAAGAGAGATTAATGATTTCGTTGTTCGGTCTTATATAAAAGCATTGTATCATGCCTCCACGTGAAGGATTTTGATCATATTGTTTGTAGCTTATATAAAGTAGGCCATAACCATAGACTAGGACAATGCACCAAATTCTATCCATATACTATAGACCATTTGGGTTATTAATTAAACACTATCCATTTGTATGTCAATACTGTTCAAGTCTCATGAAATAACCTTAGATTTTTACTGTAATGGATAATTCATCATTGCATATTTAAAACATTCAACTGTTATGTCAAATAATTAATTAACTATGAGGTTTCAAGGCATAAATCCCAACATAAGCGACATCGCGCTGAGCATAACATTAGGTCAGGGATAAGCTACCTTCAGGTTGGGAAGTTCTTCCATAGCTCGATATCACTCGAAATGTTGATAATGCACTCTGACATAAGCATAAGATTAGATTGAGGTGGGTCAAAAAATATAAAGGCGCCCGAGAAAATGTTACCCTTGGAAAACAAATCAAAATTTTAGATTTAAGGTTATTTTGTGCGAATAAAAAAGGAATTTTTACATAAAAAATCATCTTTGGGTCATATATTCCATAATTTATTTAAATTTGAACTTTTTCAAAGAAGTCCTTTAGTAGTAATCTTTTACAGTTTTACACTTTTTCCATTTATTTATATTCATTTTTTTTATATATATTTCTCTATTTTTGAAGTTTCCTTAATGATGTAGATAGAAATACATTTTTTATGGAGAAAGAAAATGCATTTAGTATGCTTTTTTTCTTATTTTCATTTGGAGAGAGAAAAAGCATTTAATATAAAAAAAAAAAAATCCATTTTCATTTGGAAAGGGAAAATGACATTTATTATGATTTTATTTTCTATTTCGTTTTTCATGTTAACTTTTAATATTATATAATATATTCCATTGTTTATTTGAAAATGTTGTAACAAATATATGAAATATAATGGTAAATATATTTGATATATACTCAGACACAATTGGCTTCATGGCAACTTGTTGGTTTTTCTGGCGAATTCATGGTTATTTTTAAATATATCTCAGAACATTGTATTAGATGTTTGCAAATATTCTAAGAAATATATGAAATATAAATATACTCAAATAGATTGTTGTACCATTCAAAAGTTTCGATATAGCCTGACAGTACAATATAAATCATAGTATATATCATAAATTTCATTTATATCATAGTACATATCTAAGGTAGTCCGAAATAAACAAAAATATCTACCACAGTATATAAATCCTAGATAAACTTGATGTTCAACATATAACATATATGTAAGCGTATATATTATAAAACAAAAATAAATCTAAATACAAAATCCATCATCGTTTATATAAAATAAATTATTATATATATACATTTATTCCTTGGTTTATGTGTCCAAGAATCCTCCCCATTTTCATCTTCATCTCGTTCAGAACCCGTGTTGATTAGATCTTCTCGCTATGCGCCATCGACCAAATCTAGGGATATTAAAAAAACTCAATAACCCGAACAACTCGGACTACCCAACACAAACTATAAGGGTGGGGTTAGGTTAGGTTAGTTTCGTTCTTGGGTTTGGTTGGGTTGAACTATTTTTGTTGGGTTAGGTTAGGTCTCGGGTTGGCTAAATAAAAATGTGGGTTAACCCAACCCAACCCAAGTTTCATATATATTAATAAATTAAATATATATTTCTCTTCGTTTAAAGTTTGGCTACTTTGATTTAATGCATTTATGAATTTTTAATATTTTTGTTTTAAAATTGTCATAATGTTTGTATTTGTTGAATATGGAAAATCACCTCTTACCTTGTACGTATGATTTTATTCCCTGTAATTTGGGTTTACTTTTATTCTTTCCATATTTACATTTTTTTACTGTTATAAGTTTTTTCTTAATTAGCTATCATAGTTGTAAATATAAAGGATACTCCCTCTTGTAAAATCATCATAATAAATATAGAAAAAGTTATGTATTACAACATGGTATCAGAGCCAACTCTATGAATCTTCTCTATAGATTTCATGTCCGAAACCCTAGAAAAGAAAACAAAAAAACCTCGAACATACCTAGTAGTGTTGGAATCAGTGCACCAAAAGAAACCTCCATCGATTCCTTGCATGAAGCTTCACGTCCGAAGAAAAACGCATCAAACCCAACCAACAATTTGAAAATCTGAAGAACAAAGTCTTCAATCGACGAAACACAGTCTTCGACCGACGACCAAGAATACGTTCTTCAACCGGAAGTCATCGACCGACGACCAAGAATATGTGGGTGCCAATTCCTAAAATCTCATCTCCGGTCGTGAAGATTCGCAGACCGTGGGAGGAAAACAAAATCGTGGCAGCCATAATCATCGACAAAGCCTCAAGTGAACGGGTTAAGTTGCGTCAGGTCACGTGAACGAAGTCAAGTCGAAACCGAGTCAGCGTCTTCTAGGTCGGATCGGGTTGACGGAACCTCGAGTGAACGGGTTAAAATTGCACGAGTTGCGTGAAAGAAGTCGGGTCAAACCGGGTCTGAGTCTTCTGGATCAAATCGGGTGAAATCACGGGTCTAGAGCGTAAGTCGGGTCTGGACGAATTTTGATCAGTTTTTTTTTTTTCCTTTTTCCTATTTCCTACTTAATTAATTACTTTGCCAATCAACAATTTTTTATGGCATCCATAAATTCTAACAATACTGAAGGGACCGTACTTCCAATTACTAATCAAAAATTAAATGGAAGAAATTACCTACATTGGTTACAATCAGTTATGATGTTCATATGTGGAAAAGGAAAGGAAGATTACCTGTCAAGCAAAAATCTTATCCCAGACCAAACTGATCAAAGATATAAGACATGGAAAGCGAAAAATAATATGGTTATGTCATGGCTAATCAACTCCATGACGATAGAGATTGATGAAGGTTTTTTTACTCTTCTCAATTGCAAGCGAAATCTGGAAGCAGCTCGTAAAACTTATTCTGACCAAAAAAATACTGTAGAGTCATTTAAAATTGAAGGAAAAATTCATGAGCTACGGCAAGGGGATATGCAAATCACTCACTATTTTACTCAACTATCTCGACTTTGGTAGCAACTGGACGTATTTGAAAGCCATAAGTGAGGATGCGCTGCAGATGAAGCTACATTCAAAAAGATAGTTGAAAAGAAACGGGTGTTCAAATTTCTGCTTGGCCTTAATAAAGAATACGTGGTAGAATCTTAGCTATTAAACCATTATCTAACATTAGAGAAGTTTTTGCATAAGTGAGAAGAGAAGAAAGCAGGAAGAAACTAATGTTAGGAGTGACTGCCAGTTTAAAATCTGAAGGATCAACCTTACTTACTTAAAACCTTGGTAATGAGGTATATACAAATACTCATGATAACCGTTACAATCGAAACCAGAACTACACAGGAACTAAGAATCGATAACGAAAACCAAGACCGTGGTGTGAACACTGTAAAAAACCAGGACACACTAAAGAAGTGTGTTGGGATATTCATGGAAAACCTCTAGATTGGAAGCCTAACAAAGGTACAGAGACAGACGTGGAAAGGCCTATCAAGCAAGTACATTATCAGAAGGTAACGTCAACCCTGAATATAATGTGTTCACTAAGGAGCAGTTGGACCTTCTCCAAAAACTATTCAACCAACAGAAACCTACTAAAAAAATCAGAAACCAGTGTAGCAACAATGGTACAATCAAGTAACTTTCTTTGGGCCCTTAATGCAACCAAAAAAAATTGTAGTACTTGGATTATTGACTCTGGTGCATCAGATCACATGACAGGTGACATCTCACTTTTAACTAACTACATACACTGTAACAGTCAAATTACTGTAAAGATTGCTGATGGTACTTATTCTAAAGTAATGAGAATTGACAATGTATCTAAAGATCTAGTATTACAGAATGTGTTGCATGTCCCAAATCTTAAATGCAATCTTCTTTCCATAAGCAAACTAACGTTTATGAAAAACTACAGTGCAACTTTTTACTCACATAATTGCATATTTCAAGATTTGAATTTGGGGAAGATGATTGGCAATGCTAAGGAAACTTCAGGTCTCTACATACTAAATGCTCTTAAGCCACAAATCAAGGAGTTAGGTCTTAGCAAATCTTGTTTTATTTCTAAAGATTATTATGATAGTACATCTAGTACGTCTAACTTTGTTGTCTCTAAAGATAATTATATTAGTACATCTACTTTTGTTGCTTCTAAAGACAATTATGAGAGTACAATAATGTTATGGCATAATCGTTTAGGACATCCCAATTTTCTATATTTGAAACGAATGTTTCCAGATATTTTCAATAAAAGTTCTCAGGTGTTTCAATGTGATTCTTGTGATATGGCAAAGTTGTCTCGATCCTCATATTCGGTAAGCGCATATAAACCCTCTTATCCCTTTTCTATGATGCATAGTGATGTTTGGGGACCTAGTAGAGTTCAAAATGTAACATAAGCTAAATGGTTTGTTTCATTTATCGATGATCACACTAGACTTACGTGGGTGTTTTTAATGAAGAAAAATCTGAAGTTACTTCCATATTCCAAAATCTGTTTGCCATGATTCTCAATCTCTTTAACACCAAAATCCAAATTCTTCACATTGATAATGCTAAGGATTATTTTAACACTTCATTGAAAAATTTTCTAAACAAAAAAGATATTGCCCACCTGAGTACATGTCCTAACACTCCCCAGCAAAATGGAATTGCGGAGAGAAAAAACAGACATCTCCTAGAAGTTTCTAGAGCTTTAATGTGTCACGCTAACACCCCAACTTTTTTTTGGAGAGAAGCAGTTCTAACAGCCACCTACCTTATTAATAGAATGCCCTCTCGAATATTAGGCTTCAAAACTCCCTTACAAAACCTTAAGAAAGTATTTCCACATGATAAATTATTTTCTCAAGTCCATTTAAAAATATTTGGTTGCACAGTTTTTGTCCAAGATCATAGACCCAATAAGAGTAAGTTAGATCCTAAGGCAATAAACTGCATCTTTCTCGATTATGCTCCAAGCCAAAAGGGATACAAATGTTAGTCACCAAACACAAAAAGGTTCTATACATCCATGGATATAACCTTCTTTGAAACCTAACCTTACTTCAAAAAGCAAGACACCAATGAACCTTCCACCCTCATAGAAAACGGAAAACTTCTGGAAAGAGAAAGAACCCAAAAAATAGATCTCTTTGAAGATAGTGCTCCCTATGTTCCTTTTATACATGAAATAGATATTCCCAATCAAGGCCCACCAGAAAGTAGGAAAGATCCTATAGTCTATACTAGAAGGAAGAACACCCTTGAACATGCACCAATACTCAATCAAAACCCAATCGAAATACAGGAAAATCATGTCTCCAACTCTACAGTTGAAACACTTACTGAAGGCATTGATCTTCCTATTGAAAAACGGAAAGGGGTAAGAACCTGTACGATGCATCCCATCCAAAACTACCTGTTCTACAAAAACCTTTCTCCCAAGTTTAAAGCATTCATAACTACACTATCCCAAGTTTACATTCCGAACAATGTCTATGAAGCCCTCAATGACATTAATTGGAAGCAAGTTGTATTAGACGAAATAAAGGCCTTGGAAAAGAACCACACATGGGAAATAGACCTACCTCCAGGAAAGAAAACAGTAGGATGCAAATGGATCTTCACTATCAAGTACAAGGCTAATGGAGAAATAGATAAGTTCAAAGCTAGATTTGTCGTCAAAGGATTCACCCAGTCTTATGGAATTGACTATCAAGAAACTTTTACCCCGTTAGCAAAATTAAATACTATTCATGTCCTGTTTTCCCTAGCTGTGAATAATGATTGGATTCTTCACCAATTAGATATAAAGAATGCCTTCCTTAATGGAGACTTAAAAGAAGAATTGTATATAGATATACCGACCGGTTTATAATCTACTCAAACCATAAATAAGATATGCAAACTCAAAAAATCCCTATATGGCCTAAAAGAATCCCCTAGGGCGTGGTTTGATAAATTCTCAAGAGTGGTAAAGGAAAACGGGTACTTACAATGTCAATCTGACCATACTCTCTTCGTCAAACATTCTTGCACAAGTAAAATAGCAATTATCATTGTCTATGTAGATGACATTATCCTTACTGGAGACCATGAAGAAGAAATAAGAAATCTAAAACTCCTCTTAGCCAAGGAATTCGAAGTAAAGGACTTAGGCAACCTTAAATACTTCCTAGGAATGGAAGTGGCCTGCTCAAAAACAGGCTTGAGTATTTCTCAAAGAAAATATGTCCTTGACCTCTTAAAGGAAACTGGAATGCTTGGATGCAAGCCTACTAATACTCCAATTGACACAAACAATCACATAATCAAAGAAAACAATCACAAACTGGTTAACAAAGATCAGTATCAAAGGCTAGTTGGAAAATTGATTTACCTAACTCACACAAGACCTGATATTTGTTTTGCAGTTAGCTTTGTAAGTCAATTTATGAACAGTCCAACAGAAGACAATATGCAAGCTGTATACAGAATACTCAGGTACTTGAAAGGAACTCTAGGAGAGGGATTATACTTCAAGCAATCTAAGAGAAGAAACATCAAAATCTTCACAGATGTCGAAGCTCAAAAATAGACAGAAGGTCAACTTTCGGATATTGTACCTTTGTTTGGGGAAATTTAGTCACTTGGCGAAGCAAGAAACAATCTGTAGTATCCAGAAGCAGTGCCGAAACAGAACTAAGAGCTCTAGCTCAAGGAATATGTGAAGGAATGTGGCTCAAAAGCATTCTATCTGAACTTAAAATCAAATCAGAAGAACTAATGGAGGTACACTGTGATAATCAAGCTACTATCAGTATCGCCAAAGACCCAGTCCATCATGATCGCATAAAACATGTGGACATTGATCGGCAGTTTATTAAAGAAAAAATTGAAAACAAAAGCATCTCACTCAACTACATACCTACCAAGAGACAAATTGCTGACATACTAACAAAGGCCCTTTCCAAGAATATGTTTGAAGACTTAAAAATCAAGCTGGACTTAATCAACATATATTGTACACCTTGAGGGGGAGTGTTGAATATGGAAAATCACCTCTTACCTTGTACATATGATTTTATTCCCTGTAATTTGGGTTTACTTTTATTCTTTCCATATTTACATTTTTTTTATTGTTATAAATTTTTTCTTAATTAGCTATCATAGTTGTATATATAAGGGATGCTCCCTCTTGTAAAATCATCACAAGAAATAGAGAAAAAGTTCTATATTACAACAGTATTTGTTTAAAGTTTGTAATAAATATTAGGGGTGTTCAAATAACCTGACAACCCAAACAACCCGGACTACTCAACCCAAAATGTAAGGGTTAGGTTGGGTTAGTTTTGTTCTTGGGTTGGGTTTGGTTGGATTGTGGGTTGGTTAAAAAAAAATTTGGGTTGACCCAACCCAACCCGAATTATATATATTGCTCTTTGTTTAATGTTTGATTACTTTGTATTGATTAATTTGTGGATTTTTAATATCTTTCTTTTAAAATTGTTATGATATTTGTCTTTGTTTAAAGTTTACAATAAATTTTACAGATATTTGGTATTTAGCATTTTAATTTTATGAGATTTTAGTTATTACTCATATGTTGTATATAAATTTACATATTTTTCATTAAATAAAAAATATGTTATAATCCGACAACCCAACCCAATCCGAATTTTAAGGGTCGGGTTGGTTGGGTTGGAAACTTTATTTGGGTCATTTAGGTTGTCAATCAAACCAACCCGAATTTTTGGGTTGGTCCAAAAAACACCCTCAATCCAATCCAACCCAACTCATGTACACCCCTAATAAATATCATAGATATTTGGTTTTTAACATTTGAATTTTATGATTAGTTATTAGCCCAATGTTGTAGAAAATTTACGTATTTAAAATTAATAAGAAAAAATAAGTTATAACTCGACAACCCAACCCACTACAAGAAAAATAACTTTTAGTAATGAGTAAAGCGCATTGCTAAAAGCAAAAGAACGTTGCTAAAAATATTAGCAATAAGTAGAAGTGTGTCGTCAAAAGTTTTAGTGACATACTAACTATGCACCGCTAAAACGTGACTTTTATTGATGCTAACGCGTTACTAAAAATGTACTTTTAGCAACATATGTTTTGTTGCTATTTGTGTTATACAGTAATATTGAAAATTTGTCTCTAAAAGTTAAGTTTTAGCAACATATAAAATTGTTGCTAAATGTGGATCAATGGTCATTGCAAGTATTTTTCGCAACATATGTAAGTGTTGGTAAAAATATTTCATCAATTAAAAATAATATTCAATTTAAATATAAACCTATTATCACTAGTACAAAACTAGGCTATAATGTGAGCCAAAAACCGACATTATAAGGGTACTAACCGATGGAAGAAGGTTGACTAACAGATATTTATATGGATATAATAAAAGTAATAAATATTTGTATACACGACTTTCAACAAACATCACAATAACTAATTCACTTCAACAAAATTAATATAATTATTTGTTCCTTCACAAGCTATATTCAATTTACAAGGATAAACACTATAATAAGTACAAGACTTTAAAACCTTAAAATTACTTTTTGACCTTTAATAATTGTCTTTTTGAGCTTAAATACTTCATGAAGTCCAATCGTCAATTTCACCATATCTAGCTTTTTTCTAATGAAGTCGTCGGCATCACCACCCCAACTTGAACTCAAGAAAGCAACCTGAGCCTCTGATTCTTTAGCATATTTTGTTCTTAGTCCCAAAAGAAGAAAAACACTATTTAAAATTATGCACATATTTTTCTAACATTTAATCTAATCTAATACTTTAGAACAAACTAGAACTTTTTTTTATAGAAAAGAACAAACTAGAAATTTGATGGATATCATTACAATGGCTCATGAAACTAAATTAAAAGAAATTAGTTTTTTAGTATGCTACACATGTAATAACTAAGTATTTTTTTTCAAGGGTAAAAGGTCATATACACCATTAAGTTATTGTAGAGATATAAAGACGAGTAAAATGCAAGAAGAATAAAGATTAAACAGTTTATAATTAGATAAGAAAAAACAAAAACTTACATTGAAAATCTTGTCGATAGATTGGCACCAATATTTTTGAATGCCACAAATCATTATGCTTAATGGGTAAACAAAACCAAATTATTACTTTAAAGATCAATATTGAAGAAGGAAGCATAGTCAATTTCCTCAAAGAAGGAAGCATAATCACCATGGAGAAAACTTTTCTATAGAAGCAGAGAAAAAAAACTTCAATCGGCTCTGCAAGGTAATATTGGTCTCAAGTTAATCACATATATACAGCTAAGAGTTTACTTGAAATCAAAAATACTTCAAGTTGTAATAATCTTTTGAACAAATTAAGAATCAACGAGTCATTTTACATTTGATAGTAAAGTACAACACAACCATTAGAGAAACTAAACAAAAAGAACTTTGTTGAGTGGATTTTTAACAAAGAATTCTTGAAGGAGGAAGGAGAAAATGGTGTAAGTGTAACAAAATGATAGAGGAAAAGAAAAGGTTGAGTAATAGATCCCTCTCTTCTAAGAACAAAAATAGGCAAATCGCAAAATAATGCACAAACATGAAATGCAAATTGTAAATAACGCACAAACGTGAAATGCATTTCTATCGTAAATAACGCACAAACGTGAAATATCATCTTACAAGAAAACCAAACCTCATGCTAATATGTTTTAGAAAATGTGAAATGCAATTCTATTTAATTTTTCAAAAGAAAGATACAAAGAAATATACACATTACATAACTACAGAGATTGCAAAACTTATTTATTAGAAAACTTTTCAATCCGTACTTGAACAGTGGAATTAGAGACTATTTTGAAAGTAAAAATCTACAAAATTTGCAAAAGCAACGAGAAAAAGGCAGCATTCAACACAGTATACAAAGAAGTGAGTCCAATGCAAAGAAAACGATAGATCTGACGATTAATACTCAACAAAAACAACTATACTCCACAAGTTTATGCTTTGAAAAAACCCAACCTAAGTTCTTTGAATTTCCATTTAAACATGGGGCAATTTGTACTCAAGGCCATTGACATAAAATCTGACAAATAGAAAGAAATAAAATATGTAAGCAAGTGAGTATAAAGTGACAAATTCATGAATATAAACTAATTGGAAAACAACATAATTCATGAACTTATAAAATTACTTTTAGGATATATATAAAACAGTAGCTCGTTTTATTCTTTTAATTTTTTTTAAAATTTTTTTTAAATTTATTTCGTAATATAATTATATTAAACTTTTTATGAAATCTAAAATGTTTTTAATTATTAATTTAAATAAATAAAATAATAATAATACTATTTTGTTATATTAAATATTTAAAATTTGAATATAAATACTAAAATTTAATTGATTTTAAATAAATAAATATTAAAAATATAAAATATAACGGAGAAAATTTCCACAAGAACGATCTCAAACGGGAATTTTCTGACCTCGACTCCCCAAAACGGAAAATGGGGTAGGGAAGTGGATTATAAATTTCCACGGGGACGGGGAGTGCATCTCCAGCCTCGCCTCGTCCCGTTGCCAATCCTAATCCATACGTCCCCTAATTTAATTAAGTGATGTGAGGGCAAGATAGTAATTATATGTGAAAAAGTTTATAATGCTTGCATCACTTTCATCATGGGTCCGAAAAAATAAAATTTTCAAAATGATTCAAAATTACAAAAAAAAATAATAAAAAAAAATTAAAATGTAGGGGTCAAAAATATCAATTTCTCTTTTAGTTATGGGGCGACGTTTGCCAAAACCCTAACCCGAACCATAGGGAATTTCGAATTTCCCGATTTTGAAGTTAGCCACGAGGAAACGCCGTCGTTGCACGAAGATTTCTAGGGATATGAACCCAAAACCCTAGAAAAGTTCGCAAGCTCAAATCAGCCTCTCCATTTCAGAGTCGTCATCGAGGTACCACTCTCTGATCCTTTCAACATTTTGCAATTGCGTATCATTTTAGCTTCTAATTTCCATTACAAAGTATGCATTTTTTTTCGCTATTCCGTGATTTCCTTCTGTGCACAATCTTTTCTTGGTTCTAAACTCATCAAGGATATGATGTTGATTAAGTAAAAGGTTTGAGAAGTAAGATTATGTTGGTAGAGACGATGTTTGAGGTTTGAGGGAAAGGGAATAATGGAAGAGGGCCCCTGTCCTTGCTGAGAGTCATCGCATTGTGACTTTCGCAACCTCTTCTACAGAAATTTTTTGGTAACAACAAACGGGTTTGAATAAAAGGCGTGGGTTGCATTCTAACATTGGATGCTAATCTAGACTTCGCCCGACACTTGTTTTTTCTTTTTTGTGGCATTTCCCTCTGCCTCAAACATTTGCTTTCTGCTTTCATTCTTCCTTCATTGATCATACCTTCACACTGATCCTTCTTCATTTGTTCTGCATTTTTCTGTGCTTTGGATTTACTGTGACCTTTGAATGTTGGGTAGCTGTTTAGTTCATCTCGATTGAATTTGGTTGAGAAGGGATTGAAAAGATAATACAATCTTTTAGGTTTTTGGATGTTGTGTTGATATGATAAGCCAATAAGAAGGTAGGTGTGGGATAATCACAATAGGTCTTGAGTTTAAGTTGAAAGGTTTGGAAATTGCTGTAAAACAGTTTTTTATTCTTTAGAATGAAGGGGTTGCTGGATGGCTTTAATGTCTACAAGAACGTTAATAGCTTTTACAAGTCAATAATAATTACTACTTTTAGGAACAAAACACTTCTATGCTTGTTATGTGTTGGCCTTTGAATTGATATTTGTGTATACATGTAAAGAGTTTACTTAAACCACCATGGGTTGGCCTAATGGTCAAAAAAGGGTCATGAGTTTAATATCAAACTTAGAGAGAATGGGTTCGTTCAATCCATAATGGTCACCTACCTAAGATTTAGTATCTTATGAGTTTTCTTGACACTCAAATGTTTTGAGGTAAGGTAGGTTGTTTTGTGGGAAATTTGGGTCGATGACCTAATATTTTGGCTTATAATGCTAAATGACCCGATTTTTTAAAAACTATCAAGACATTATGAGATTACAAGAATTGTCCCTGATAATTGTCTCACTCTCGCTGTTTGTCTATCTTCTATTGTGATGTGATTGTTTGTCACTGTACGATTGATTTGACAATTTTCATGAATTCATTTGTTTACAATTTAAAATTGTTAACACACAGTAAACTTGTAATGGTGAATTCTTTAAAATCTAAACTTCATTTGAACAGAGTTTTTCGGAACCAATCGGAGTTTTCGAAATAGGTTTTTCAGAACGGAACAAACTTTTCTTGAACGTGATTTCATTGGTGTTTGTAGGAACATTGTCTCAAAAAAGGTATGTAAATAGCACAATGAAAGGGGTGTGGGAGAGAGCGACAATGAGAAAGGTGGAGAAAGAGAGCGAGAGAGAGAGAGGGAGTGACAGTGAGAGGCAACAATGAGAGTTATGAGAGTGAGAGCAATTGAGAGCGACAACAAGAGAGATCTATGTGTATTTGATGATATTCATTTGCTTACTAAAAAAATGTTCTTTTGCTTTGTAGAATGACGGAAAAGGGTCTACTAATTTGATATGGAGGTGATTGGGATGAGAACCAATATTTGTATGTTGGAGGCAAGCTAAAAGGAATTATTGTGCCTACTACATTGAAGTATGAAGAACTTAAAGCTCACATTTATAGGATTGTAAATATAAATTGTTTAGAGTTTGATATTGTTATGAGAGTTAAATATAAGCTTTACTATGAAGCCCCTCCACAGTACATACGGAATGACGGTGGTGTTTGCTTCCTTCTTTTGCGGGAAGATCTTTATAGAGTTCAGTCATATGTAACGCTAAAATCGAAACATTATGGAAATGTTAAATAACAAATATGAAGAAAGAGATTTTTGAATCAAATAATGATCATACCTGTGAATCGAGTTGTATGGTGTCAAAGTGTTTCTTAGAAAGTAGAAACTCAAACTCCTCAGGTTGTATAGATGAATCTGGATGTACGGTGTCAGGTTATACAGGTGACCTAGGTCGAGATGGGGTAGGCGACCTAGGTAGAGGTGGGATAGGCAATCTAGGTGTAGGTAGGGTAGGTGACCTAAGTAGAGGCGGGATAGGTGACATGGTGTCATTGTGAGACCTGTATGTGGAGTGGAGGACCTCGTCACCTCGAACACTGTTGAACCTTTCATAAACTGTAATAAAGACAAAATGGTTGACAATTGTGCTTTGATGTCTTTCGTGTTCGTCTCTAATTTTGGTACATCGCCATCCAAGTTCGATATTGAGCTGTCAATATTCTGCAGGTACAAATATACAAGAAGATCAACATTGGCTCCCTCCCTGCCATTCGAAACTTCAGGCTCAAAACGATCTTCCTCGGGGACAGAATGCTCCTCCTCAAGCTCAGGATGTACGTCACCCACCAACACATCATGAAACATATCCTCGCTAAGGGTGTAAGTAGACCGGTGGATGTTCATGGCCACATTAGATTCGTTGTCCCTCACTCCACCTTCTAAATTATTTTGCTCATCACCTTTCCTACCTTCATAACTATTGTCTGAACTACTAGAGCTCCCTGAACTCTCGGTGTCGGAATGTACTTGTCCCATAACCCATTTATCAATTGGGGTGTCCCAAAACTCCTTTTAGTTTCGGACATGACAAGATTCTCCTGCATTAAGAATCCAACCTAATAAGATGGTTAGTGTACATTTAACAACCGAATAAACATATTGTTGCTAGATTACACTTACATTTTGAGACTCAAAGATGTCTCTCTTAAGTACTTTGAATGACATCGAGTGGGAGCATGACCACCGTAATATAGATCAACTGATCGTCTATGTGTTACCATATTCCCTGGTATCGACGATAGGATCTCGTACATCCACACCTAAATATGAAACAACTCGTATTTATAACTATATTAATATTAAACCAAAGATAAAGTTAAGTTAAGTAACATCTACCTAGAATGCTTGGGGAAATCCACGGAGTGAGTACTTCACAACATAATTTTTGTTTCCTCTCGCCTTCCCCTTGTATAAACCAACCTTATCATTCAGTGCAGTCTTGAGGGCGTCGAGTGTACTGTTGTAATAGTCCATGTCTTCAACATCTTCAGTATGATCGACAACACTCTTTTGCTTGTTCTTTTACTCATCATTGCAACCTCTGTGTAATATACTAGGGTGATTTTAATAGCATCATCATCGTTTTCAAATACCAAATTCTTGTATTCTTTTTCCAGTAAATTCAGGTGGAATGCGTCTGAGGTCGACTGATTACCAAAGTACCTCGTCGCAAGTTCTTGTGAGAACTCCTCACTCCGTACAACTCGCGTAAGGGATCGCCACAAACCAGTTACCAATAAAAAATCGTCCTTCGAAAATGTGACGACCTTTCCTCTGACAAAGAAACTAATCGAGTTCGCTCTCTGCTTCTTTATTTCCATTAATAACATATGGTGGATAAGTGGGTTGTTGAATACAAATTCAATGTCTATAAATTGCCCAAAAATTGCTCTTGAACATCTCTAACTGCCTTTTGGTAAGTTTCTCTTTCACAATCTTGTTGGCATTCACAACATGGGCTAGGCTCATTACTTGCCCGGGAAACCTATCAGCTTCACGTATTTTCAAAGTTTTTGACATCTTGAATTACTTCTGCATTGTATGAACATTCAATTTATCAGTTAACAGGTTCATACTTAAAAGAATCACTAACAATACATACTGCTAAAGTCTCGCTCTCGCCAATCTCGCTTATGTCGCTCTCGTCCATCTTGCTCTCACAAAACTCGCTCTTTACTTTGTCTGGCTCTAACTATATCTTTGTCGTTCTCAACCAATGTAGAACACATCAAAAACACATTGAAGCCCAAAATAAAAAACAGATGGGGATCGATTAAACCCCGAAACCTACCTAAACAAACGAAACTAACCTAAATAGACGAAACCAAGAATTTTGCAAACGAAACCAACCTAAACAGACGATATCAAGAACTTCGCAAACGAAACTAACAGAACAGACGAAATCAAGAACTTTGCAAACAAAACCAACCTAAATAGACGTAACACTACAACAAGATAAATTACATTCACTTATCCAATAACTTCAAATTACGTCAGTAGATAGATGATGGTTTTGCATAGCGAGATTGAACAACACTACACGAGAATTTTGAGCAATTGGGATGATCGTTGCGTTTGAGCGCACAAATATCGTATAGATTGGAGGGGCATTTTTGTAATCTCACATCGTGATAATGTCATCAGGAGGTGAATTGACAGTTTTTTATAAAATTGGATCATTTGGCATTATGGGTCGAAATATTAGGTCATCGGCGTAAATTTCCATGTTTTGTGAGATTTAGTCAACTGTGCTTAAGCTAACTTGTCAAAAAAAAGAAAATGATTAAATTTACTTTAGCTAACCACGAGTCAACGAGTTGGAATTGGTTTTGATGTCATATTGTTGTCGAGATCTTCATGATGAAGACATAGTCCTAGTTGAGTAAGTTTTTGGATGAGCTTGAAATTATTTAGGGTTGGATTAAGTTGGCAGTTTTGTTTTGAAAATTCCTTATCTTATGTGTTTCAAAAATGACGTTGAACTTTCTAAGTTTTAAAATTTTCTTGAGAAAGAAAAGTTCAAAATACCTTTACCGCTAATTTTAGATGGAAATCATTTGTACTTTCATTTAAAAAACATAAATGAACTATCAAAAGTTTTATTTATACCTTTTAACTTAAAAAAATGTTAAGAAATATCCTTATTGTTGGTGTATGGACGAAAATTGGTAGTATTTCATTAAAAAAATGCTAGTAAACTTTTAGAAGTTGCATTTATTATCCTTAACCTCTAGATAATTCTCTTTAAGTTTGGAAAATCGCATACTTATAGAGGTTGTTCGGCCTATCAAGTGGGGTTGATAAGTATGGAGTTAATATGTTGGAGTTAGTAAGTTTATGTTTGAGGTTTAAGGTTGTAAGATGGAGTTCGTCGATAAATATGAAAAGGAAGAGAAGGTGAAATTACTTGGTAAATGTGAAAAATAGAGATAAAAGGGAAGATGAAGTTCTTTGATAAATATGAAAAGTCAAAAAAAGAATTCATAGAGTTTTTTTTTTTTTTTTTTGGTAATCTTAATTTAGTAAAGAGACCTTGAAGGGGTTTGAACTCATCAAGTGTTTGATTTTAGGAGGAAAACTCTAAAGTGCTTAATTGCAGTAGTGATCTTGAAAGTCGAGTTATGGTTGTAATTTTTTATTGCAACAAATCTAGTTTTGTTCGGACTCTAAACCCTAAACTCTAAATCCCATCTTTTCTTTATTTAAATTTTGATGTGAAACAAGTTATAATCTTATTTAGTTATTTTCATATATTAAATTAAGATTAACAACTCAATTTCAATTTATATAGTGAAATTTTTTTTTCTAAAGTGAAAAAAACTACTTTTAAGAATTGTTGAATAATAAATTATTAAAAAAATATTTGAATTAAATAAAATTATAATCAATATAGGTATAAATAATCATGTTATATGTAATAAAAAATATATTTTAAAGTTAATAATAAATTCGGGTTGATTTAGGTTCGTTTGGGTTATATTAGATGAAAATACAAATCAAACCGCATGATCGGTTTTTTCGAATTTGAACACCCATAATTTTCGAGATACATTAAATATTTTTCTTTTAAAATTTTTCCCACTCTTCCTCATAATCGTCATCCCCGCACTCTCTATTGGAGTTCCTTCTCTAGCCACCGCTGGCGAGCCTTCGACGAAGACGAGGGGCGAGTTTATCCTCTACCAGCAATGTTAAGACGGTGACCACGACTGCATTAACTTCTCTAGCGAACACCCCCATCACGCCGCCGCCTTTTGCTCGATATTTTTGTCAATACCCATGCGAGACCCATGGCATCCATTTGCTGTGGGTGACCTGCGAGCGACAACGACCACCTCTGACGACCCACAATAGCTAGAGCTCGTGGCAGGGTTTTTTGCGTCAACCCATATGTGCTTATGCGACGCGATTCTCCACGGTGGTCCAAACTCCCCTTGCAGCAGTGCCTAGACCCGCGATTTCGTTGCTCTAGCAACGAAGGAATTTTTGAACGATCTCAAAATCGTTTCGGTTTGTGACCCACGCTTCGATTGGCCTCAAATCATATTTTCTACAACTCATAAGATCATATCTGCAAGTTTGGATGCTTTTGGTCACTAACCAGGAAGGTGCATATCCCGTTTTTGCAAGTTTTAGTGAGCATTATTGCTCTAATTTTCTTTCGGATTGGATTGAAGAGTTCAGATTAGATTCTAACAATTGAAACTATTCTATTGGTATGTTTGGGTCAGTTTCATAGTATTCGATTAAGGTCTGTAGTTGATTTCGATTAAGAATATCCTTTATGAACCATCTCTAAGTAGTTTTGACATATAAACATAGTCTTTATTGTTTACGCTTCTAGGATGTTGTTGGAACTTTTATTCACGGTAGGTTTTCGATCAAGGTATTTTGATAAAGTTATGTTTTGATTATTGGTATTTGACAAATTTCTAAAAGCATGTTTGATATATGGTTTGAGAATTGATTAAAATTATTTTGTATGTTTTAATGGTCTTTGGTAAATGAAAGTATGTGACTGTATTTAATGATTTTTTTTTTCTTTTGAAGTGTTGCGATTGATTTAGAATTGAAAGTATTTTTTTTTTGGGTTTGTTAATCTTGAGAATTATTGTTAAGTTCGTATGTATTGATTTGATTAAGTATTTATTGAAATCGCTATTTGAATCTAAATGTTTTGTTCCGAAAGTTTCTGAAAGAATTTTGGTCGATTTGGTAGGGTTTTTCATTGTGCCACTTTTTGTTTTTGGAATTGTATGCTTATTATGTAGTAGCCAAATTTGAAATTGACAGTAATCTTATCTGTTTGAAACTTATTTGTGGGAAGACGTGGCCTCACCTCACACTTATGCAACTGTACTAAATGTTCTAATCGATTTCTAATTGACATCATGAATAATTGATTGGTGTTACCAGTAGGTAACCACATATGTCTAGGCTACTCCAATTATGTACTACCCATTCTGATATTTGATTATTAATTGATTAAAAGTATTGGTCAAATTGAAAGTATTGATCAATCAAAAGTTTTGTTTTATTGGAATTCTTTAGATATTTTTTTTTATTGAAAAACTAGAAAGTTTTTGTTCGTTGAAAGTCTTCAAAAGTTGTGTTCTTTTACAAATATTGGATGATAGCTGGAGTCCGTGGAGTGAGTACCATTTTTTGTGGTCTTGGTTTTCCATTTTTTCCTCAATGAAAGTTCGTTTCAATTAAAAAAATACAAATATTAAACAATTTATTGTTTGAGTTTGGAAGTTTTGGTTAAATGGAAGCTTTGTTCAATTGAATTGTTTGGTTTTGAAAGCTCATTTGATTAATGGATTCTAGTTTTGAAAGCATTGTTTGTAACAAAGTTTTAATGGAAAGTTCATGATTTTCTAAAAGTTTGATGGTTGTTTTAAAATTTTTTGCAAAGATTTGTATTTTTGTTTGCGATTGTTTTGAAAAAACAATGAATTTCAAACCTAGGGAATTGCTACCATCTTATAGATTTTAAGCAGTTAATTTTTACATCTATTTGTTAAAAACTATATGAGCTAATTGATCTCAGTTTCCCCATTTCTGCAGAGTTCTAATCTGTAATGAAAAAGCTCCCACCTATCCTGAGAAAGCTTCAAACCCCTCAATCAACATCCCCATCTCCATTGCCCGATGCAATTTTGCCCCCTTCTCCTCAAACCCCTGTGGCCCCGCTTCTGAATATCGCCCTTTCTTCTCCGCACCATTACACTCAACTCCTCCATTTCCTCAAAACCCACCTCACGCTTCCCATCACGCCTAATAATCTCCTCCATTTCCTCAAATCGAAGCTTCATTTTCACCCCAAATTCACTCACTATGACTTCCATATCTTCAATTGGGCTTCCACCATTGATTCCTTCCGCCACAATCACTCTACGTTTGTGTGGATGGCCAGGACCCTCGTGACCACAGATCGTTTCATTGAGCTCAAGTCCCTTCTTAATTTCTTGGCCTCCTCTCCTTGCCCCTGCTCCGATGGTATTTTTTCTTGCCCTCAAACAGAATCCATTTTTCAAATTTCCATTAGTGCCTATTGTAGAGCTAGGAAATTGGATGAGGCTATTTTTGCTTTTGACTCCATGAGAAAATTGATTGATGGGAAGCCTAGTGTGGTGGTCTATAATGTTTTGATTAATGGGTTTGTGAAGTCTGGTAGATTTAACAAGGCTTTGGGGTTTTATGATAGGATGCTTCGCGATCGGGTTAAGCCTGATGTGTACACTTTTAACATTTTGATTAGCGGGTATTGTCGCAATTCACAGTTTGCACTGGCATTAGAGTTGTTTAAGGAGATGAGGGAAAAGGGCTGTAGCCCAAATGTGATAAGTTTCAATACACTGATTAAAGGATTCTTCAGGGAGGGAAAGTTTGAGGATGGCGTTGCCCTGGCTTATGAGATGATTGAGCTGGGATGCAAATTCTCTAGTGTCACCTGTGAAATTGTAATGGATGGGCTCAGTAGAGAAGGCAAAATTGGTGAGGCATGTGAAATTTTGATTGATTTTTCGAGGAAGCTAGTATTGCCCAAGGATTATGATTACTTTGGAGTTATTGAAATGCTTTGTGGGAAAGGGAATGCAGCCAAAGCTATGGAAGTTGTGTACGAGCTGTGGATGGAAGGAAATGTTCCCAGCTTCATTACTTCCACCACTTTGATAGATGGACTGAGGAAAGAAGGGAGAGTGAATGATGCAATGAATGTAACAGAGAGGATGCTGAAAGTAGGTATGGTTCCTGACAGTGTAACTTTGAACTTTCTTCTCCAAGATCTATGCAATGTGAGGAAAACCGTGGAAGCTAATAAGTTGAGATTGTTGGCTTCAAGCAAGGGGTTCGAACCAGACAACAAAACATACTACACTTTAGTTTCTGGTTACACCATGGAAGGCAACAAGGTGGAAGGGCAAAGGCTTGTGGAGGAGATGTTGGATAAGGATTTTATACCTGATATTGCAACATATAACAGGTTAATGGATCGGTTGTCGAATGCGTATGAGAGAAGTTCATACCATCACATCCATTCAAGTTCAAAGTTTGTAACATAATGCTGAAACAAGCATGAAGTGAGACTATTGCTTCTCCTGCACTATGTATGATTGCAATTACACTAGTGATTTGCCAATCATGGATTATTTCAAAGGTGGCGCGGTAATTATAGAACCATTCAAGTCTGTACGATTTGTGTTGATATGTGCTTGACTTGAGCTTGATGTCGCCATTATGCTAAACTTGGGTATATAATGTTTCAATGCCTCACCAGCTGCGTCATTGTCCCAAGCGCAAAGATTGTGTCAACCTAGTTGAGATAATCCGGTGTATCTCCTAATCCATAGTTCTCTTGAGTTGTATGATTCTATGTTTCCTTGTAGTCTGAGCACTTTTCTCTTTTTATTATATCAATGAAAAGATTGTTTCCATTTCAATAAAAACAAAAAAAAAAAATGTTTCAGTGGATGGTTAGGGGCTGAAATGTTTGATGGCAGAATTTATGATGGGGATTTGTTAGGGGCTGAAAGAACACAAAGGATAACTACCTGAAGATTCATGAAAGCAGAGTTTACTGATTTTGGTGTATGGATATTCTCACATTGATCATTGATGCTGTTTGAAAAGGGGAATTTCATGTCCTCATTAAAGCCTTGTTACGTGAACAATGGTGAGTATTTGCCACTGATTCCTCTAAGAGAATATACCAGTGGAAACGACTCATTTGTATTATGATTTAAGAAACAAATCAACACATCAATAATGTTGTAATTCGTATACATACAAAAGAGGTTAAGTTTTGACCGTGCTTGACAATGGTATGAAAACAAGTGAGTTTTATGTAAGATTTTACTTAGTACTGCAAAGTATATCAAAGTGATGCAAAGGGTTTCAGTGATTGACAGCAAATTTATATTATGCACACCAGATCCCTCGAGTCATTGTTGCTGATCCGGAGTAGTGGCTTTGTGAGCAGTTTATAAGGTCAGTTGGTTTCAGTCTTTGTTTGTACCATCTCGCACATTGCAATTACTTGTCTTGAGTTTTTGTCAGCCGATGAGCAGGTAAATAACACAAGTACAAGCACTTTTATGTGTATGTATACGGTTGTGTATGCTGAGATGTGGTTATGCTATACTATTATATGCATACTGGTATATGATCCTCGTGCGAGCATTTACCTCTTTATGTTTGATTCTCCTAGAAGTTATGTATGCTATGTCATGGTTGACAAGTATAAAATCTGTCTAATTTATAGGACAACGACTACTGCATGCCGACATCCAAGAGGACCAACAAGACTAAACTTTTGCTGCAAAAAATCTGCAAGAACCTGAAGAAGTACAAGGAGGGGTTTTGCAAAATACTAATCCAACACTAGTGTGAACCAAAGTGTATATAATAGTATAACAACCACATCTTAGTATACATAACCATGCGATATACACAATCATCCATAGTACAAGTACATATGGATTATACGATTTATGTTGCTTTCGATAGCATCCACAATAAAACGATTTTGAAGAATTCAATAACTAAGCTCAAGAATTGAGTACAACATCAACTAAGCTCAAGACCTACACAAGGCTTATTGAACTTTATAGATAGGGGACTATTCATTTTAGATCTGGAGAAGGTTCATAATATCTAGAATTTAATATTAAAGATTCTTTGGAGCTTTAAAGAATTTTTCAAGAGTTGAAGAATTCAATAAGTACCAATTTCAAGAAATTAGTTACTTTTCACAAGCTAGAATTTTAAGATTCAATCTTCCTTGATCCAAGAACAAGCTCTGTAGCTCTTGAATCAAAGTTTAGGTATGAGAGAAAACATCAGCATGATACATTAGAGCTTGGAATACTTGCACCTTGATGCAAGATCAAATTTATGTTAATGATTAAGATGGTTTGACTTTTAGTATAAATGTCAACTCAAAGAAAAGTAACAAAGAGAAAAAGAAAAAATAAATAAAAGGCAAACAAACAAAAGAAGTTGATTAATTGTTTGAACCATCTCAGCTAGCACTCCCAAAACAAACGACCCTCTTTGGATGTAACTCTTTTTTCCAGGAATCATGATTAGTGGGAAATTCAAGCTATATATATATTTTTTGGTAGAGTGTTAAAATGACTCGACAACTCGAATAATTCGGACTATCCAATTCAAATTGTAAGAGTTAGATTGAATTAGTCTTAATTTTGGGTGGGATTGGGTTGAATTTTTTATGTTTTTTTTTTTCCGGTTTGGGTTGATTTCGGGTTACACTTTAAAAAATTCAGGTTGATCCAAATTTCTAATATTATTAATTAATAATTCAGGTCGGCCCAATCCAAATTTCTAATATATATATATATATATATATATATAATGTTTGTATAAAGTTTATAATAGATATCTTAGATTTTGATATTTAACATTCGGGTTTTATGAAGTTTTAATTATTGGTATGTGTTGTACACAAATTTAAGTATTCGAAGTTGATAAAAAAAATGTAATAAAAAAGAAAAAAGAAAAAAAAAAGTAACCTGACAATCCAACGCAAACCAATTCGGATTTTAAGGATTGGATTGGGTTGGAGACCTTTTTCAGGTCATTCGAGTAGTCAACCCAAATTTTTAAATTGGTTTAAAAAATCTCCCAACTCAATCCATACACACTCCTATTGGTGCTATATAAATAACATATGGGATCTGTTTTGCTAAAAAACAATAACACAAAAGTTCATTGTTATTTTGGGTGATGATCATCCATTTCTTAACCATAGATTGAAGAGGAAAAGTCAATATTCTCTTTCCTTTTTAGTATTAAAATTGAAACCATCCAAAAGCTAAAGCTTTATTTAATGTTAATCCCAAACGTTGAAGAAATAAATTGTTAGGTATTGATTAGGAAAGGGAAAAATCTATGGTATATAAGTGAGAACAACTAATTGGTATGAGGACTTTTGAGTGATTTCAAAAGCAAATTCACGAGGGTTTATACTCAAAATGGATAATATTATACCATTGCAGATTCAGGTAAAAGTTTTATTATCTTTATCAATTGATACCAAAGTCATGGTCTAAACCTAACTATGTGATTGAGATCCTGAACAATTTCGAACCAAAAGTAGTGAGGAGAATAAGGATGCGATAGGAGGTTGACATCAAGTGTATTTTACAAAAAGATGATCTGCAATTCATGTGATCTATATGACTTCATTCTAGACTTTGATAAAAGCAAGCTCTCGTAGGCGGTCGGGAGTACACATATAAGTGGTGATTCGATGTAAGTGTAGGATATGTTGTCCTTATCATAAATTAATTCCTAAGCTTTAATATATACTTAAATTCTAACATAATTTAGTCCCCATTACCCAAAAAAGAACCTTATTAAGATGGAATGAGAGTTTCTTAGGTATGTAGATGAACTAATTAAATGCATTTTTAAACATTAATGGTTTGGATTGATTTTTTTACGTTCTCTAACCTTTTTTTCATTTTGACCAATTGGAAATCTTGCATTTGATAAACTTTTTCACATTTTTTATTTTTGTAATTTAAAATATCTTACACTTTCCGACACTCATTTAGCACTAGCATTTATTTATTTATTTATTTATTTATTATTTTTATTATTGAAGAAAGGATTTAAAAGAATTGGTCGGCGATTGTGTGCACAACAAAAAATTCTCATAATATTCCAAAAAAGAAAAGAAAAGAAAAGAAAATAATAATTAAATAAATGTGTGTTCGAATTCTTCGTTAAATAAAACAATTAGAATCAATGGCCGCCCCATTCAGTAGACTAATTTTTTTGTTAATATATTTTCACATAATCATTGTTTTTAATTAATTTTTTAGGGATGAAATACTTAATTTGTTTTGATTTTTTCTCGCAATTTTGGAGAAATAAGTTGATTTTTACTCAAACATTTAAAACTCACCAAATACTTTATATTTGAATAAATGTTGCAATGTTCAAAACATCTTTTTGAAGAATCGTTTGAAAATTTTTCATTCTTCGACATATTGCAAAATTGATTGAGCCTTAGAGAGATTTGCTAAGGTTGAAGTTCTTTTTTTTTTTTTTTTTAGATTTATTCAATTGTTGATTAATTAGATTTGATCGATATTGACATAAGTGAATTTTAGGAGATTTTTGCATTATAATCAACGATATCAACAGAAATGTTGTGATCTCAATTTTAGGAAAATGTCAATATCGATGGATATTTCTGAAAAAAAAAATAAAACAAACAAAAAATTCGAAGAAAATGTTAAAATTAACAAATAAGCATTTTATGCTTTTTACCCAAGTTAAAATGTTTATTATTTATCTATATTCACATTGGTGACAATCTGTTGTTTATTTGTTATGTTTCGTAGAGATTTTTCAAAATAATGGGAATGTTATTGAAATATGAAAATATCGATGGAAATGTCAACATGTCGATAAATATTGCAAATAATATCGAGAATGTTAGTTTTATGGATAGGACGAACCATTTTTTTTTTTTTTAAATACATAGGGTGGAGGAAATGAGGCTTTTGACCTCGAAGTTAACTTGTACAAAATTTATATCAATTGAATTATGTTTATTTTGTGTTTAATTGAGACATCTTTGCCCCTATAATTGATTTGTCTATAAAAGAAAATGCAATGAAAAAGATTGTGTACTATAAATTTTAGAAAAAGAAAATGGGTGGCATTCAAAGTGTTGTCACAAAGCATCAAGGAAGCCAATTGACAAAGGAGTTTAATGCATTTCATAAAATAGATATGATAATCAAATCAAAGAAATATTGATGAATATAGAAATTATAAGGAAACCAACTTGAGTGCATTTCAAAAATGTTAATCAAATAGCACTCCCATCTTACAAAGTGTTTTCATGAAGCTAAAATTCACAAAATATGCATCCATTACAATATGACACAATATGTTAATCAATAAAAACATTCATAATGCTAAATGCTTGATCACTTAATTTACTTACACTTTTTTACATAATTAATCATGTAGATATAGAGCACTTACAAATTTAAGTTGAGTGACTACATAGTTAATATTTTCATTAATTCTTTCTCTTTTTCCGTTATGTAATAGTTAGGGTCTGGTTTGGTTGGACAGAGAAAAATATTTTTTGAAAAAGTTGTTTTTATTTAAATTTTTTTTAATATATAAAAACAGTTTAAAATACACTTTGAAAGTGTTTCAAAAACTATTTTGATGGATTGTCAAACACTTCAAGTTTTTCCAAAATGACTTATTTTCAAAATTAAACAAAAACTTTAACACTTGAAAAGTTAAACCAAAGACACCCTTACTGCATGTTTGAAAGTGATTTTGAAATTCTTAAAATCAATTGTGTCATATTCAAAATCACTCTAAAACATATTTTTAGTCATGAAAAATCAATTTAATGTTCAATTTTATTGTTTAAATGCAATTTTCATATCATCTAAATTGAGTTGGAATGATTATAAAATGCCTTGGATTGATTTATTTTGAAAAATGATTTAAAAAAATGTGATTTTAATGATTCAATATTGTTCTCAATTCCCAAACATGCTCTTAATACAGTGAAGGAAGTGTTATAAGAAAAAACGATATAAGAGAAATGGTCTATTGTCACATATTTTATATACAAAATAAGAGACGAACTTCGGGATATTCTCTATCATTTAACGTAAACGAAGAATTTAAGATAAAAATGGATTCATTTCATCAAACTCAAAAGAAAAAATTGAACCTTTTTCTAGATCCTACATCAAACCTAAAATTAAGACTCGAAAAAAGATTCGAAAGTTGGACATAACTATTAATTAAAATACTAAAATATTAAAAGTTTCATTATTAAAATTATAATTATAAAAAATGTTTGAAAAAATAATAAAGGAAGATAGATACATACAAAATAGTGGGACGACAAATTGAAGCAATTACATTACATGACTGAATTTTCTTGCAAAGTGCCATTAGAAAATTATGAACCACATGAAAAAAAATTAAAATAATTTTTATAAAAATTGTTTAATTTAAATAATAAATAAAAAAAAAAAAAAGGTGAGTGCCGTGTTAGGAAATAGCGAAATCCATCTTTCTTGGTCGCGGAATTCAAACATTCAATGCCAAACATGTACCAATCACCCTTTGTATTTTTCTTTACTTCCACAATTTTTCCGTCATTCCCATTTTTTTAAAAAAGGAAAAATAATAATTCGTGTATTTTTAATTGATTGGTTTCGAATATTAAAAAATGAATCAAAATATTTACAAAATATAGTAAATTTTACTGTCTATATGTGATATATTGCGATAGACTATTATCTGCGTCTATTTATATCATGATAGATAGAGATAGTAATCTATTGAGGTGTATCGCAAATAGATTGTGATATTTTTTTTATTGATCATTTAAAATAATTTCTCTTTCTAAATATCAAATTTTAGTTTTTGCATTTGGAATAGATTTAAGGTTTGTTTAACTTAAAAAAAAATTTAAATCATTTTTATTTAAACTCAAGAGTGTATTTGAAATATATTTTCAAGTGTTTAATATAAAAAATAAGTTATTTAAGAAGAAGTAGAGAGTGTTTGACAACTACTCAACATAGCTTTTGAAGGGTATTTTAATCCATTTTTACCAAAAGTGTTTAAATAAAAATGAGTTTTTTTAATAACATTTTTTTTTCTCAAGTCAATCCAAGCAAACCCTAAACTGTTTAAAATAAAACTTTGAAGTATTTCAAAAGGTATCTTTTTAGTGGTTGCAGAATAAGTCATTTTTTAAAATAAATTATTTTCAAAATTAGACCGTTAAACCAAATACATCCTTTGATGTAGTATCTACAATTAGTTTTCTTCTTTTTTTTTTCAAAAATAATTTACTCTTAATCAACATTCAATTTTATGAATTGTGAAAAATATATTCACATAGCGTTCTCTCTTGTATGAAAATTATTGTTAGGAAAAATATCAATTTACACTCATGAATTTTGAGTTGTATCGATTTAAATACTAAACTAATAACTATATTAATTTAAACCTTAAACTTTTAGAAGTGAATCAATTTAAACCTCGAATTCCATAAATGTATCAATTTAAACCTTTAAGTTTCATAAATGTATCAATTAAACCTTTCATTATGTTTTATTTGAATATATTTATAAAAGTTTAGAATTTAAATTGATATACTTACAAAAGTTCATGGTTTAAATTGATATTATCCTAAAGTTTAGGCTTCAAATGGATACAACTATTAGTTTAGGATTAAATTGATACAACTTTTAAAGTTCAGGGGTATAAATTGATATTTGCCCTTATGATTATTATTTAACCTATCTTGATACAACGTTAATTTTGAAAGATTAAATTTAAGATTTATTAAAAGTACTTGGACTAAAATAACATAATTTAAAATATAAAAATCAAAATGGAATGTAACTCAAAGTATATGGACCAAAATGGTATTTTTTTTTTCGATTTCTTAGTTTTCTTATTTTTCTTTTCTTTTGATACATTTTTACCTCTAAATGTCTAATAAAATTATATAGACAATGTCAGTTTGTAGCTATTTATTATTCAAGACATGTTTAATTAAAATATTTTTTTGGCCACGGATGTTTCGAAAGGGATACCTTAGTTTATGAGGATTAAAAAATAATTTTAAATATCCAATAAACTCACTTGACTGTTAGTCAACTAACGAAAATATAATAGGACAGTTAAAAGTGAATGCTTGGAGGAGGAAGCACAATGAATGATGCTATCGTGAGTTTGAGTAAATTAACGTTGATAATTAACAAAAATAAAAATCATGTTTTGTTCACTTCAAGGGTTGTTTTAGTGACTTCTAATTTTAAAAATAATTTGCAATTTAATTACTTTCTAAAAGTTTTCACATACTAAACGTATTAAATTGTATTGGAAAAAAATCTCTCACTTCTATTGAGAGACAGAAGTAGATTTTTTTTAAAAAAAAAAAAAAAAAAAACTAAGAATACGATAATTTATGTGAAAAACTCCCAACTCAAATTTTCTTATATTTGAAAACAACTAATTAATAATACACGAATTATTATTTTTCCCTTTTTAAAAATAGAAATGATGGGAAAATTGTGGAAGTAGAGAAAAATACAAAGGCTTTTTTGTACGGATGGCCACGATCACCTATGGAAAAAGTAATGGAAAGTGGTCTTCTACTGATGTCATCCACGTGTGATTTTACCGCTTCGCCCCTGAAATGCACCCAGCGCGCCTGGGCCTACCAAGGAACTTGATCCTCAATTACTCGTCACACGATCCTTGTTGGCTCGTCACATGATCCTCGATGCACGGTCACTCGATACCCGAATGCATGGTCACTCGATACGTGCGCAATCAACACGTGTATACTCAATCATAGCCACGTCATACTCGATACTTGATTAATGTATATTCGATCATTTTGAATTGTCCGTGCTCATCAAAGGCCCTACTCTATAGTTAATGCTCATGTACGTATACACAAATTAGGAAGTTTTCTGACAATTCTCACTATTCTTTTAAATCAATTTCTTGAAATGTGAAGTTTTTTTTTTTTTTTAAACTAAGAACAAAGAGAACTGAAACACAAAAGAGAAAATCGAGCTCACTTTCCCTCCAAAAAAACCTTTACAAAACCTGTTTTTTCTTGACAGAGATCAAGTTATAAAGACATTCAGATCATTTCACTATATTGTCTCACACCTTAAGTAAGTAAATATGCTAGTTTTTTTTTTCTCATTTTTTGCTTAGAGTACCGTATTAGACCGCTGGTATTTGTAAGTATTGAGGAAATTGAAGAAATTCATCGCAAGGCAACATTTGATTAGCCAGAGAGGGAAGACCAACCCATGTGTGGAGCATATGTCAATGAGCATGATGTTTTTCCATTTGGTGTATCACTGGAAAACGACAACATTGATGTTAATATAATAAAAATATTACATCCGAATGTGACAATAGAAGAGGTTGGACATATGTAAATGAGAATTTGATGATAGAAGAGGAAGGAGTTGAGAATGAAGAACAGCCAACCCTAGTTGTTTTAGGGAGTGGTCCTTCTATTGTGAATGAAGAACAATTAACTCTGATTCTGTCAAATGATTTTGGCTATTTTGTTGGGAGTGTGCCTCGCCAAAATTCGTGCAATGTACCATCCAGTAGTAATGCCAAAATGGGGGACTTGATCATGCAACCACAGTCGTCCGTAGGGTTGGGGGTTACAGTTGAAGTATGTCAAATTTTCTTCAACAAGAGTGATGTAAAGATGAAGTTAGCAATATTGGCCATTAAGAACAACTTTGAACTGCAGGTTAAAAATCAAACAAAAAATTGTATATTGTTCAGTGTTTACACCTGACTTGAGTGGGTCGTTCGAGCAATTAAAATGGACAGATGTGATATTTTCAAGATCACAAAACGCACGCCCAATCACACATGCTCGATTGAAGTATTGAATCATGACCATAGGCAAGCCAATGCATTCTTATTGGTCACTTGATGAAGGATAAGTTTGGTGTTGGTCGGGGGGACAAACCACACCATATTATTGAGGATTGTGGCATCAGTATGGTGTCAATATTAGTTATGACAAAGCATGACATGCAAAAGAAACTGCTTTTGTTCTTGCAAGTGGGATGCTAAAGGAATCATATGCCAAATTGCATGCATATGATGAGGCTTTGAAGATAAAAAATCCTGGAACTGTATTTGAGATCAACTTTGAAGAATCAAAATATTTAAAATACATGTTCATAGCACTAAGTGCGAGTTTAAGAGATTTTAAAAGTTGTCAACCCATGATCATTGTAGATGGTACTCATCTAAAGGGTAAGTACAAGGGAACAATGCTAGTTGGTGTTGCAATAGACAATAACAACCAACTGTACCCACTGGCATATGCAATTGTTGATAATGAGAATGACCGAGCCTTGATGTGGTTCACAATGAACCTTAAAACAGTAATTGGAGAATGTCTTAACCTCTTATTCGTCTCAGACCGTGGACAAAATATAGCTAATGTCAATGTCGTATTCCCCAATTATTACCACAAAATTTGTACCTACTATTTGAAAAGGAATGTGGAGAAATACTTCAAGGACGAGTCCATTAAAAAATTTGTTTCACGATGCTTGCAGAGCATATCGAGAATCAGAGTCAAGTGTCGTTGGGTCCAAATAGTGAACTACAATGATGGTTTGCTTGCAAGATATTTGAAGGATGCTTATATTCAGCGATGGGCATGTTGTTACCAGTCCGGGAACCGATATAATAACATGACCAACAATAGTGTTGAATGCTTCAATGCTATTATCAAAGAAGCCCGAGTGTTGCCAATAACTTCGTTGCTAGAATACATCAGAGATCTACTTCAATGTTGGTTTCATGAGAGGCGAACAGTGTGGTCTAATAGTACATCGATACATTCAAAGTATGCAGAGGAAATAATGGGTTTAAAGTGTGACAAAGCTAGATGATGCCGAGTAAATCCAATCGATTGTTATAAATTTTATGTCAAAGACAGTGGATTAGATGGTATTGTCAGTCTTAACACTCGAAAATATGGTTGCATAAAATTTCAGTGTTTGGAGATTTCGTGTTCGCACACTATTGCTACAACTAGATAGTGCAATATCAATCAGTTTATTCTATGCAATAGATTCTATAGTGTTGATTCTCTAGTGTTAGCATACACGGAGTCAATAAACCCACTTGTTCATGTATCTGAATGGAAAAGGTCACCAGGGTATACCGAGGTAAAAATACTCCCACCGAAAAGAATGGTACAAGTTGGTAGACGAAGGGTAAACATGATACCATCTGTTGGAGAACATGTCACATTAAAGAAATGTGAACGGTGTGGTCAATCGAGACATAATAGACAAAAGTGCAACGAACTACTTGATACGTCCAAACGTAACAAATGGTCAAGGACCAAGACTCAAGGGACACATGCAATGACCAATACTTTATAATTTTACTACTTTGCATTATATTACTCATTATGTAAAGTAAAGACTTTCTGATAATTTCTCAATTCACGATGATTTTACTCGTTACTCGCTACCCGATGCATGTTACTTGATACATGATTACTTGACAATACTCGATCCAATGCCTTCACTCGATATACGATACTCGTTATACCATACTCAATGTAAGTTACTTATACAAGATGCAAGTACTCAATACTCGATACATGATTACTTGACAATACTCGATAAACAATTCTCGATCCAATGACTTCACTCGACATACAATACTTGTTATACCATACTCGATGCAAGTTACTCAATACTCGATGCATGTTACTCGATGCTTGATGCATGATACTCGATACACGACACCTAAAATCATGTACACTCGATACACGTACAGTTGCTAACTGTAAAAAAATTGCTCATTTAAATATGAAAATATACGAATTGCTCATATAAAATTAACAGGTTCATATATTTACAAAAACTGTCAAAATTTACATAGAAAGATCTAATAAAAAAACCAATCAGCCACAATTCGACACCATACTACTACCTAAACTTATGCATTTTATCTTATCATAAACTCTCCAGATTGGACCCGTCACCAAGTATTCGAAGAAATTAAGACAAAAGATCCCACAGTCTAGTGTATCTAACCCCTGTAGGAAACCTGTATTGAAGGATCTTTTAACGAAGAATTCTATGAGCGCATTCGGATCACTCCAATTTCACTGTGACCAAAATACACCATATACATTCAAACGCATAGTTATGCAAAAAAAAAAAAACAGTAATTAACGACATGCTTTAAACAAAAAATAACAAGGGAGAGAGTTCTCATACCAGTTGAAGACGCTCTTCAAACTATGGAACTCAACGCAGCGGAAGACCTCTACCCGATCAATCAACGCCCAACAGATGCGTCGACTACAGCAGCACGAATAACCACAAACAAACAAACGCAGTGGGGATGACACCACCAGAAAAAAGCCTTAGGTATTTTCGGTGAGAGAACCCAAAATGTGGTCTTTGACGACACCACCAGAAACTCTCCAGTGTGACCCTTCGCTTTCGGTGCCAGAGTCCCGCCCTAATGAGCCCACCGTAAGGAAGAAGCAAATTAGAGCAAGAGACTAGTAACCTTATCCTCTTACAAGAGATCAAATAAAGAAACACGCAAAACTATCATCCTTTAAGGGAACACTCTCAGGGTGCCTCGAGACGATGCGCAGTAACTTTATTCAACATAACGAGGGAGACCAAGGGATATGCTGTCGCACTTCCCACTCCCACTTACTATGAACACTCTCTCCATCCACCTTGATAATGACCTACACAAACACCATCCATCAGGGGGACACGCCAAAGGTGCCGCGAGGTCGAGAGTAGATCTCATGGTGTGGACTATTTAGGATAAACATTAAAGGTTTAAGTGAAACATCTTATGCCCCAAGTACCTCCCACTGAATGTTTTACCTAGGGTTCATTAACCAAGACAATCCGGCTACTAATTTTAGTCTAAGTCGTCTTTTTAATTTCTGCTCATAAACAACGTTTGTCTATGAAATATGAACAAGTTCAAGTAGTCACATTTAAATATTTTAATGGACTGTCCTTAACTTGTATGCATGCATCAAATCTATCTAATTCACCTTTCCAGATAAGTTCCCAGGTAGGAGTGTTACGTTTCTGTCAACTTAAATATCCCAGCCTAGACAGAACCCGCCTTAGACAAAATGTCCCTCATAAATAGATTTGCTACACTTTAACCTTTTATTAGCCAATTTAATCCTATTAAACTGATTAAAAGATTAAAGTCTTAAGGTTGCTAATCATATTAGAACCGTGATCTTAGGTCTATGTGATCTAAGTTTTAAAGAATTTAAAACCATGAATTATACCTAAGTGAGCATACATGTCTTTTTTATTTCTTTTAGTTCTAATTTCTCTTTAACTTTTAAAAAGAAACAACTAAAAAAAAACATTGCCACAACGAGGTGTTTATAACAATTATAAAGTAACCTATGTGTCATGTTTCATGTAACGTCCGGTCATTACTATACATAACTTTTATATAACGCGTAATAACCAAGCAAACATGTTATCATTCACCCTTATATTATAACAATTATCATATAAAGATGATGCATGTCAATGCTTTTTATGCATGCATAAATATAACTCTTATATTATATGATGCATGAGCATGCTCTTACATAATTAAATCATGCTTCTCTAAACTATAACAATTATAATAAAGGGATGATGCATGACTATTGCCTAACCTAAGGTAGTATTTACCATATGTGCGTACCATATGACATATTAAAAATATACATCGCATGTAAGAAATAATGGATTGATGGTCCGAGATGAGCCTTTACAAAAATCGGAATGAAATAACCCTATCTATTACAATTTTCATCGAGAAAACCGGTTAATAGGTGAACTGGGTCTTGAACCACCAGGAGGACTCCATCGTGTAGTAAACGCCGTAGATAGATGATTGTCCAACGCGAAATAGACAATAGAAGCAAAATTAAACGATCACGTAGATGACAACGAGGATGCGAAGCCTGATCGTCTATGCGATCGCTTAACGCGGCGACTGGTAAACAATTTACCTTGCGTTACTAAGCTATCGTTTAGTTAGTTACTAAGCGATAGAGCTTGTTAATCTAAACGATCGTCTAGTGTGCGAGCATGTTAAACGAAATGCGTGCATCCCGTCGTCTACACGACTCGATACTCAGCGATCGCGTACTCGATCGTCGACTCGATGCGATCAACCCTTGATCACATACCCCATCATCTAACCGATGCGATCAATAGCGATCACATACCTCATCGTCTGTACGATGCGATCAACCCTTGATCGCCTCCTTCCTTTAAGAACCGCAATGCTTGCTCCGATCTTCATCACAAAAGACTCAAAACTCAAACAGACTTTGAATACAGACTGGATAACGATTAGTAATGCCCAAAAATGTAGGGGCCTTTACAAACAACCACAAATGTAAAAGAATTAAATCAAATCGAGGCTACCATCCATGAAAACATCCATTAATCTGCACATCCACAGCAATTTAACAAATTTAAACAGAGCAGACATGCACCCACCTTGAACGTATATGTAATTCGTTGCAATAATGAAATTGGAGTATCAGAACCTGGCTCTGATACCAATTGAAGAATCTCTTAACGAAGAGTTCTATTAGCGCGTTCGGATCACTCCAATTTCACTGTGACCGAAATACACCATATACATTCAAACGCACGGTTATACAAACAAACAGTAATTAACGGCATGATTTGAACAAAAAATAACAAGGGAGAGAATTCTCATACTAACTGAAGACGTTATTCAAGCTATGGAACTCAACGCAGCGGAAGACCTCTACCCGATCAACCAACGCCCAGCAGATGCATTGACTACAGCAGCACGAACAATCGCAAACAAACGAATGCAGCGGAGACGACACCACTAGAAAGGAGTCTTAGGTATTCTCAGTGTGAGAACCCAAAACGTGGTCTTCGGTGAGTTTGGTAGAGGTATAAGGAAGAGCTGATCGTGTAAACGATATGCAAGTGGGAGAGAATATGAAGCTATCACATAGCTAGATGCTTATCGCTTAGAAGAAACTACACGATCGTGTAGGTTTTACTGAACGATCGTTTAAGAAAAGGTAGGCAATTGCTTAGCAAACACGGCACACTATACGATCATTTAGGAACTAGTGTGCGATCATTTAGGCGCGAGGTAGGTGATCGTTTAGGCGCAAGGTATGGGATCATTTAGGTGCTAAGCGACTATTGCATAGGCTCTCACTTAAGCGATCGTTTACATTTCCACACCAATGCAAAAACAATCCGAACTTTTCAAACATTCAAAATAAAACAAAATTTCATTTTTATTCTTCGGTTACAATAACCGACACTGTTTTCCCACTAACACACGTTCGAAAGAGTTTTTAGGTTAATTATCATATAATTAACCAATTAAATTATTAATAAATATAATCATATTATATTTTTACCCTATAGTTTGATATCACATATCTACTATAGTAATTTCTCCTCTACTTGGTATAAATCATATTTATATCTAATTTCCTCCAAAATAATCTATCTCATACATTTAGCCAATTATATCATATATAATAAACTAGTCCAATTATATCATATATAATCGAACTTCCTCTTGTCAATTTGAACATTTCAAATTAACCAAAACATTGATTCTCGACTTTATCCAAGCTACCCAGAGGACCTAATGGACCTATGGCTCGAAGCTCCAATGGTTCGTGAATAGCTGACTAAACTCTTTAGCCACGAGATGCATTATCCGTTAATTGTCAGGCATTCCACTAAAGACCAATAGTTGAACTCTTCTTACCACAGATATATTTCTGTGTCCATCGGATATAACCAATCATGAGTACGATGACCCTTCATAGATGCTCGTAAGTACAATTGGACCTAATTACCATTTTTTCCCTGTAGTTACATCTCACTCCTTAAGTACCACTGATTCCTCTAATGAACAATACAACATAGTCCAACTATGTGTGAACACTTCTCAGACCAAGAGAAGGTGTGTGGTGCCACATCGTTCAAGCCCCAGAATCAGCCTTTAAGGGAGCTATCTATCTACTTACCCCTGCCTCGGGGAATGAGTGAATTCCATCTTGTGTAGCTGAGTTCTCAGCTCCCAAATCAAACGAATCCCCAAAATGGTAGGTTTGAATCGACGATCTGGCCACTCACACCCATACAAATCAAAGGACCACTCTCAATGGCAGGAGTTCCCAACTCACTCAAGATTGAGGTCATGTTACCTATGGTCATCCCAGTGAAGTGAAGTCTCTGTCATAAATGTTGTTATATAACGAGACGATAACACTTCGTGGTCAGGTCTTATACAAACTCTTTGTCTAGGACGCCTCTGCTCGCATGTCCCTAACACGAATGATCAGAATCAGACCATCTATGACAAGTCACAACACTTGTGACCATTGCACAAAGCGAGTCGTATCCACAACATTACTAGGATAAGGTTTCCCTTCTATATTCATATACTACGGACTATTTTGGTTATCACTCAAGACATGATCCACTTGTATGTCACCACATACATGCTTGAGTTACATACAGATAACCATGGATTTTAAGTTTTTTGGTTTATGGTAAAGCAAATAAAACATGCAACTGAGTAAAATACAAGATGTGAAGTAAAATATCATATATTATACAACACAAGCATTCATACAAACTGTTTACAAACTACAAGACATGAGACTTTAGGGCATCAACCCCAACATGTATTGACATGACTCAACCTCCAATAACTATATGCAAGATCGGGCTTTGCAGCATGTAAGTTGCTGAAATGTACTAGTGAAGGGAGAGTGAAGCATAGGGGCTCTAGGAATGATATCAGATCCTTCTGTATGATATACTTGGGGGAGTGAGTCATATAAAAGGATGTGCTCAAGATTCATGTCTATCACTAACATAATCCAGTATTGTTTGTAATTGATTGGGCTATAGATATAATCGACATCTTCTCATCCACACTAATGTTCAACTACCAATCCAAGCATGTAATCGTCATACACATGCTCTTTCTCCCATAATTTAACATCTTCTTCATGTATTTTCTTATATATGGCGTGGAACAAGCTAATTGGACTCTATAGTGTCAAGTGACTCTGCAAAATAAATAACAATAGGTTATGTGTATATCAATCATGCAAAATTTAAATAATCTATAATACATACCAATATGCCATGTGACAACATCGTGAACCAATGAGCATATATCTCTGGCCGGCTAATAAACTTTCGTTGGAGGAACATGAATAAAACATCGAGAATCTATAATATATAAGTCCGGTTAATGAATGGAAATAATAAATAACAAGCATACAAACGTAATGAAAATGTTAACTTACGTCGTTCTCAACCCAATAATTGTCACGTGTTAGCTTACTGAACAACTTCTTGATGGTGCAGTTCATCCTGAAGAGGACTTCATTACCTGGCCAGTGAGGACCAATATCTGCGCTGGTCAACCAGACCATAAACGCATTCATTACATCCTTTGGAATAGCATGTGTTGGGTCATAGGGGACGATATCAGTCGGATGTTAACTTAGCTAAATATATTTCTGCCTTTTCCCTGCCACCCTAGTCGTGTTAACTTGAGAGGTATACGGTTGTGTCCGCTTCCTCTTTCTACTTGTCTGTCTCTATTCCCCCTCAAAGTCCACAAGCTCTCTCTTCACATCATGCTCGACCTTCACTTTGGGCTTGCCCTTCACTTTCTGCTCGCTCTTCACCTGGGACTTGACCTTAATTCTAAACTTCTTCAACGTCTGTGGTGGAAGCAATTCAGGATGTGGTAGTATCAATAGAGGAAAGACTGGTATCTCGAGAAGCAACATAGAAAGATGTGGTATCTCGGGGAGAGCGGTGGATACTGTAACGATGGGGAGGATGGGCTTGGTGGATGGTAGAGGGATGAAGTTACTAGATACGGTGGAAGGTGGATGCATAGGGTCACTAGACTCCGTGGAGGGTGAAGGGATGAGGAGAATGGACTCTATGGAGGGTGTAGGGATAAGGTAATTGGTCTTGGTGGAAGGTATAGGGATGGGATCAATGACCTCGATGGATGGTGAATGGATGAGGTCAATGAACTCTGTGGATGGTAGAGGGATAGGATCAATGGGATCGGTGGATAGTGGTTGGATGGGGTCAATGGACTCTGTGGATGGTGGATGGATTGGGTCATGGGACTCAGTGGGCGGTGGAGGGATGGGGACACTAGTCTCAGTGGAAGGTGAAGGAATTGGTCACAGGACTCAGTGGATGGTGGAGGAATGGGGTCACGGGACTCAATGGGTGGTGGGTGGTGGAGGAATGAGATCACTGGTCTCGGTGGAATCCACACCTAAACCCTACATCGTTTATGAAGTACATTATGTCAAACACTACATGTTATATATTTACATTAGAATAAGTTCAATATAATATTACATGCCCGACACAAAGACCGTAATAAGCTGGTGATTTTTTGTACACCGGTCTGAAGAACACTTGAGTCAAACTTCACATCTTTCAATTCTGACTGCACATCGTCCAATTTATGCTCCATCATAGACACTATCAGGTCTATGTCACGGAGTGATGTACAAATGTCCATACCTCTCATAGGCTTCGAATGGGATGTATTCGGCTGAGGCAATACTTGTTCCTCAATTGGAGGCACATACTCGTTAGTAGGGAGCTCATGAAACTTATTATGAGGAGGGTGAGTCTCACGCTCATCGGTAGAGAGCTCGTGAGATTGATGCTCATTGAGTTTTGGCTCGTGGGATCAATGCTTGTGACTCTCGTAGCCATTAGAGTGATTATGAGCATCCTCGTCATGGTGTGATCTATGTGTCTCCGAGAATTTATCATCAATACGCTCGTATACGAGTCATTCATCAACCCTAGTGTCTTTATACCGCCTCTCTCTATCCGAGATGATCAGTGGTGTAGGTGTGATCCTTATCTATATAAACAATGAAGAATTTGTTAGTTATATGTGACATTCACCTTGGATTTAAGTAAATATTGATGTAATACACTAACCTCGATGGACTCAAACACGTCTCACTATATTGTTTTGGGCGGCAGTGAGTATGTACACTCCTACCTCAAAAATCGAGGTATGCCATGTCTACTCAGGCAGTTTGCAAGTTTTCCAGTAATCATTGATATAATCTCATATGACCACATCTACCATAATTCATAAACGATTATAAAACAAGAATAAATAGTAACTCATATTGTAACTAAAATAAGTAGATCTCGTATAGCCAATGAATGGATATTACCTTGAATGCATGAAGGAACCCCGATAGGTTGTACTTGACAATGTAGTTCCTATTGTTCTTAAACCTTTTTTTTATAGTTATCTATCTTGCCACTCAATCCTCTTTGTAGTCCAAGTAACATCCTCTCCCATAGCATGTTTCCCCAATCCATGGAATTAAAGTTATCCAAATCTTCCAAATCAGTTAATAACGTCTTGTCAATATTGATCCTCGTTTTCTCCCTCCCCATCATTCCCAATTCAGTATAATGTACCAATATCATCTTCACAGCATCCATATTGTTATCAAACTCCATCTCCTTGTACATCATCTCTAAGGTACCAATGTGAATGTCCCCTGCAAAATCATTCTTGAAGTAACTACTACGCAATGATCCAAATGCTTCACCCCACCTCACAACTGTTGGATTAGGTGACCGCCACAATCCTGTCACTAACAAGAAGTCTTATTTGGAGAATGTAACAATCATACCATTCAAACTAAATATCATTGCATCTTTCCTATCGTTTACAACCCCCTCAATAGAATGTAGTGGACTAATTGACTGTTGAAAATATTGTCTATGTCCACGAATTGCCCAAATACCATATTCTTGAAGATGGCAAGCTGAGTGGGAGTAAGCTTATCTTTCACAATCTTTTTAGCCACCCCAATGTGAGAATATAGGCTGGTCGCTTGACCTGGGAAACGATCCTAGAGAGGAATCTTGAATTGTCTAGCCATACTGCACAAAATAACAAAGATCACCAGAAATTAAGCATTTTGTTCAATACTCGATACATGATGTACGATACTCGATGCATGATACAGGATACTCGATATCGATACACGACACACGACACACAATTGTTTGATAGCAGATACACGATACATGTTACATAGTGTCCCTTACTTGATACATGCTATATAGTGTCCCTTACATGATACATGATACACGATACACAATACATGATGGCTCAATTTGATTTTCCACCTTCATGACTTATCTTACTCAAACTCTAAACTCTAGACGGTCTGAAATACCAAAAATATGAAAACCGAAACGAAAAAAAATTCAAGCTTCAGTCAAACATGCAAGATATGAAATTCAAATAAAAATTGTATTGGTCGAGTATAAAAGAACATACAAATGCATGTCGAGGAACATGATGCCAAAATATAAACAAAGAGAAGAATGTTACCTGATGCAGAGAGAATCAAGAGGGTTTCAAGTGTAGAGGTGCAGTCGTCGAGGGATATAAAATCGGAAAACGAGAGAGAATAGTATGAGAAACGAGTTGAAGTGGTAAAATAATGGACTTTAAACTAGTTAAGAATTCAAAAAGTTCAAAATGATCGAGTATACATTAATCAAGTATCGAGTATGATGTGGCTATGATCGAGTATACCGTGTCGATTGCACACATATTGAGTGACCATGCATCGAGGATCGTGTGATGAGCCAACAAGGATCAAGTGATGGGTAATCGAGGATCGAGTTCCTTGGTAGGGCTAAGCGCACGAGGTGCATCTCAGGGACGAAGTGATAAAATCACACGTGGATGACGTAAGCAGAAGGCCACTTTCCATTATTTTTTCTACCGGTGGTCATTTTTCATTTAGGATTATCCTACAAAAAACTCTTTGTATTTTTCTCTACTTCCACAATTTTCCCGTCATTTCCATGTTTTAAAAAAAATAAAAATAATAATTCGTGTACTTTTAATCGACTGTTTTCAAATGTAAGAAAATGAACCAAAATATTTATAATAATAGCCAAATTTCACTGTCTATATGCAATATCTTGCAATAGATTACTATATGTGTTTATCTGTATCATGATACACAGAGATAGTAATCTATCACGATGTATCACAAATAGACCGTGATATTTTGCTATTATTTATAAATATTTTTAGTAGTTTGGTCATTTAAAATAATTTATCATTTTTAAATGTCAAATTTTTTATTTTTGTATTCGGAATAGATTTAGGGTTTGTTTAACTTTAAAAAAATCATTTTTATTTAAACTATTTTAATACGGATGTATTTGAAACACATTTTCAAGTGTTTAATTTAAAAAATAAGTCATTTTGGAAGAAATTAGAACGTTTGACAACTGCTCGACATAGCTTTTGAAGTGTATTTTAATTCGTTTTTATCAAAAGTGTTTAAATAAAAATGAGTTTTTTTAATATATTTTTTTCGTAAGTCAATCCAAACGGACCCTAAAACTATTTAAAATAAATTTTGAAGTGTTTCAAAAGATTTTTTTTAGTGGTTGCCAAATAAGTCATTTTTTTAAAAATAAACTGTTTTCAGAACCTAACCATTAAACCAAATACATCCTTTGATTTAGTATCTACAATTATTCTTTTTTATTTTTCAGAAATAATTTATTCTTAATCATTCAATTTTATGGATTGTGAAAAATATATTCACATGACGTCCTCTCTCGTATGAAAATTATTGTTGGAGAAAATATCAATTTACACCCATGAATTTTGGATTGTATAAATTTAAATTCTAAACTAATAACTATATCAATTTAAACTCTAAACTTTCACAAGTGTATCAATTTAAACCTCAAACTAATAATTATATTAATTTAAACTTCGATTTTATATAAATGTATCAATTTAAACTTTCCGTTATGTTTTATTTGGATACATGTATAAAAGTTTAGAGTTTAATTTGATATACTTATGAAAGTTCATGGTTTAAATTGATACAATTATTAGATTGGAGTTTAAATTGATATTATCCCAAAGTTTAAGTTTTAAATTGATTCAACCTCCAAAGTTCGGAGGTATAAATTGATATTTGCCCTTATTGTTATCATTTAACCAATTTTGATACAACAATAATTTTGAAGGATTAAATTTAAGATTTATTGAAATTACATAGACTAAAATTAAGTACCTCTAATAAGATGTCATAGTTCTTGGATGGCTTTTTTCAAAAAGATATGACAATGGAGTTGGGTCCTATAATAAGAGATACACATCATATAACTCCTTAAAGCTTTCACACATAATATAAATATATCAACTCCGAATCTTAAATCAAAATTGAAAGAACGTTTAGATAAGTTTTACCTCAAAACAACCTTAACACTTAATTTGAAGACTATGAATCACGTTTCAATTAGAAAATGAGAATTTTTAAGAATCATAAATGCATGAAATGTTAATTGATATGCAATATGTCATCAATTCTTTCTCTAAAAGTCAAAACAAATGTTGTTCCTAAGCACTACAAAAATGAAAGAAGCACAATTGGGATATTACCAAAATAACAAGATTAAACAAATTCCTATTGGAAGTATGCAACAAAGGGTTTCAAAGAGAGAGATGCAGAATTTCTAGCACAACAACATTAGACAAAAACCTCAGCTTCAAACTCAAACCATGGAGTTGACTTCTAAGCTTTCCAGTTAAACTGAGAGCAACCATTTAAAAGAGTAAATTCCTAATCTTTTTGAAGGATTCTCAACATGAGGAGATCCTAGAGCGGAAGCAGATCGTCCAAATTTCATTAATGATCAAATATAAAATTTACCGTAAACATACAAGAGATATGCATTTAACATTAACTTACAGCATGCTTTTAGAAAGTAAATAGGGTTAAAAAAACCTCACCTTTGAAAAACATTTCTTCAAGCAATCCGTTGTACTAGCCACGAACAAAACTCCTTCTTCATGGATCTCCTTCTTCACACACGGACACTACCAATCGAGAACCCTCTGTATTCTCTTTTGGGATTAAATGATTCAAGCAGAAGTTGTGGACTTTGCTTGAATCCTTAGTAGAGGGAAGGAGAGAAGAGGATGAAATTTTTCTTAGAGAACTCTTCTCTTAGATGAAGAACACTTAAAGGAAATGATCTCACTCTTCAATTTGAAAAACACGTTAGCTATCAATTTAAACTTCAAACTAATAATTATATCAATTTAAACTTCGATCTTACATAAATGTATCAATTTAGACCTTTAAGTTTCATAAATGTATTAATTTAAACCTTTTAGTATGTTTTATTTGGATACACGTATAAAAGTTTTGAGTTTAATTTGATATACTTATGAAAGTTCATTGTTTGAATTGATACAATTATTAGTTTGGGGTTTAAATTGATATTATCCCAAAGTTTAAAGTTTAAATTGATACAACTATTAGTTTAAGATTTAAATTGATACGACCTTCAAAGTTCAGAGGTATAAATTGATATTTGCCCAACCAATTTTGATACAACGTTAATTTTGAAGGATTAAATTTAAGATTTATTGAAATTACATGGACTAAAATTATATAGACAATTTAACATTTTCGATTTAATAAAAAGTTTAAGATAATTATATTATGAAATTTTTTTTTTTTTTTTAAAAAAAGAAAAGTTAAAAGAATAAAACAATAGTCAAGCTACTGTTATATATATAGATATTAAAACTATTAAAAAAATATTCGGGACGAGGTTGGAGATGGGGTGGGGATACCATCCCCGTCCTCGATTGGGGACCCTTTTTTCTCCCCGGTTTGACCCCATCCCGGTCAAACCAGGGATATCCTGCCCCAATCGAGATAAGGGCCCACGGAGATTTTTGCCAACTCTAATCAAGATGTTATTTCTAACATTTTTCTTTCCGATTTCTTCATTTTTTTTCCCCTTTTCTTTTGACAATCTAACATTTTTACATGTAAATGTCTAATAAAATTATGTAGACAATGTCATCTTGTAACTATTTATTATTCAAGACACATTTAAATAAATTTTTTTTTTTTGGGCATCGATGTTTCGAAAGGAATACATTAGTTTACGAAGATTAAAAATAATTTTAAATAACCAATAAACTCACTTGACTATTAGTCGACTAACGAAAATATAATATGACAATTAAAAGTGAATGCTTGGAGGAAGAAGCACAATGAATAATGCTATTGTCAATTTGAGTAAATTAACTTTGCTAATTAACAAAAATAAAAATCGTGTTTTGTTCACTTCGAGGGCTGTTTTAGAGTCTAATAGTTTTAAAAATATTTTACAATTTAATTACTTTCTAAAAGTTTTCACATACTAGACGTATTGAATTGTGTTGGAAAAATCCTCATTTCTATTGAGAGACAAAAGTAGAACAACTAAAAGGAAACAATAGAAAACTGAGAATATGAGAATTTATGTGGAAAATTTCCAACTCGAAGAAAAACTACGGATGAGAAAAAAATTCACTATGTGAAAAATTGTTACAATCACATAGAATAATTCTCTGATTTCTCGACCCTAATTACAGTTGCACTCTCTCAAAGATTTTGACTACTTACATCTTTTTTCTCACTTTCAAACTAGATAATACAAAAGGTGAAGGAATCAAATCCCACGGAAGCGTTTTGTGAATGCTATGTTAATTAACATGCTTTGAAAAAAGATTACAACCATTCTTACCTTTATAGATTCCCAAGCTTCACGAACAATTCTCTCGAAGTTTCAACGAATGACTCCTCAATCTTGATCACAAATGATTTCTTGAACAATCTCAAATACTACCACGAGAGTAACCTCGTTGTTCTCTAGGATTCCAATAGAGGGATAGGTGGTATCCAACTATTGGAAGAGTGAGAGGAGAAAAGGGTTTTGGAGAGTAGAGAGGATTCTCTTTGTGGCCTAGGAAAAATGGGAGGTCTTTATATAAAGAAGGGTCAAGTCTTTTTCCTAATCCTTTTCCTATCTCCCTTTTCCACAATTAATCAATTAAATGACACTTATTTGATTAATTAGCACAATTAAATAACACTTGTTTAATTTAATTTGTACATTAATTAAATAACTATTTATACATTAAATCTAATTTAATGTATGTATATCTAATTACCATAAACATTATGTATACGTGCAATAACTCTCTATTAATTAATTCTTTGTGAATCTAATTCACTTGAATAAATTAATTGAATCTTATTTAAATATTACTTTCCAATATAATTTAAATTATAGATCATATCCATTATCAATTATATACTAATCACATTAATATATGATTTTCTAGAATTAATTTGAACAATTCAAATCATCCCTCTTAAATGTCCTCTAGTGAGCTAACAAGGGGACCAGGTAGACTCGTAGATCAAAAGCTCCAACGATATAAGATTAATTGGCTAAACTCATTAACCAAGTTAATCAATATTCGTTAACTATGGGTACACTCCATAAAGACCCACAACTGTACTCTTCTCACTACAGATATATTTTTGCGTCCATGGATATAGGCTAATAACAGCAAGTTAGTCATTCACGAGTGTTTGTAACTCCAACTGGATCAAATTACCATTTTGCCTATGGGTTACTTCTAATTCCTTAAGTACCAGTGCTCCTCTAATGAACAACTTGTTTATGGTTCAACTAATAAACAGAAACTCCTCTCGGGCCAATGAAAGGGTAGGGCTCTTTGTTCAAGCCCTAGAGACACCACTTAAGGGAATACTCATCTACTTACCTTTAAGATGGGAATGAGTGAATTCCATCTTGTATTACTATGTTTCCAACTCCCCACTCGGTCTTGTTTCTAAAATGGTAGGCATATTGGGTCGACGAACTGACCCCCTTACTCATAAAAATTAAGGACAATCCCTCATGAACATGAGTTCATAATATACTCAGGATTAAGACTAAAATTGCCTAGGTCATCCTATTGAAATGGAAACCTAACTAGTTAACGGTGTTACATCTAATGGTTACTATTTCACAATTCTGTCTTATGCAAACTCATTGCATAGGATAACCTCATTCACATGTCAACTACACGAATACATTGGATCATTGCGTTTGTATCAAATACAAAGTGGATCGTATCCACAGTATTACTAGGATAAGGTACCCAACCTTATCCCTATACTATAGACCTTTTAGGTTGTATCTTAAACATTGATCCCTATGTATCTCCACATACAGTTCAAGACTCATAAGGCAGTCTTGGTTGTTAGTTTATTGGATTTAGGGTTATTAAGACAAAAATAGACAAACAACACAAATAATAACATTTATTGAATTAACATCTACAACTCTTTATTGATGACAATCAATTAATAACATTTACTATCTACGAGTTTTAGAGCATAAAATTCAACAAAAGAATTTGATTAGAGTTAGTACACTTGTTTCTAACTGAGACAACTTGAAACTAGAGGCATAAATTCCTTTTACATAGTAGGAGTTCATCGCTTTCTTCAATTTTACCCCAAAAAATGAAACTCAACAAATTGTACATTTAATTGAAGTGGTACTTTAAAAATAATGTGTACAAGATAGGCCCGCAAACTAGGACTCAATCCATTTGGGTTGGACCATAACTACTATATTAATAGGTAGTTGCAATGAATAATACTTTTAAAGTTAATAATTAAGTGTATAACAATATTTTTAAATAACTGCAAATATAGCAAAATCTATCTGTGATAGACTCTAGTGTTGATAGACTCTCATTAGCGATATGGTCTATCACTAATGGACTTTGAGAGTTCGATCTAAATTTTACTATATTTACAAATTCTTTTGTATTATACTATATTTGCTAATACTTTGGACACGATTGTTATATTTGCAATTACCTCAAATTTTTTCAAAATATTTTAATTGCATTTTTGTGCATTCATTTTTTTTTCAATCAAGTAGTTATTGTCACAAAGAATAACCTGAAAAAGAAAATTGTGTGATGTTCAAGTAACATATCCATATAACTCCTTAAATTCACGGCATGAAGACGACATGACACATCATATGTCACCCTCTTAGAAAAATAGGATTGAAAAAACAAGCTCAATACCCTCACAAATAATAACAAAGTGAGTTACGTGAGATAAAAACAAACTTTTAATTACTTATAAATGCAATCGTGTTAAACTAAGTTTAACTCAATGGTATTTTATGTGTACGTAAGTACTTATCTCTTTTAAAAGTCAAAGTATCAGTCTCTTATTCCAATAAAATATTGTTCAAAAAAAGGTAGCTAGTTCTAGTTGTACTAAAATGTGTAATTTTTTAAAATTTTAGGAACTAGATTTGATACCCCACAAATAAATTTACGAACTAAAACTTAATTGAGCATAAGTCAACTTGTAAGATCGAATTTGATTCTCTCATATATGTCAGGGATTCGACAAATAGAAATTGGGGTTTAGAATAATTTTTAAAAAGTACACACAAAAATACATGAGTTGTAATGTCGTCGTTTAACATATGCAATGCAAATGGAATAGAATCCAAACCTACGATGTGTCGTTTCAAATCACGAGACTTTACTTTCTCTCGTAAATTTTGAACTTCCAATTCTAAAGTTGTCTTCTAATTAAAATAATAGATATTTTATTTTAGTTTTAAGAAATCATTTTCTTGTTTTCATGTTTTTTTTTTAAAGTTATTAATGATATGTTAAAATGCTATTTCAGTATTTTAATTTTTTAAAAAAGGTTAAAATATTATTTTAGGTTAAGTTGGTTCATTTTAACTTCTATACTTTTAAATGTCTAATTTTAAAAAATCTTAAATTTAGTCCCAACTACTTTATTTATTTTTAGTATTTGTTATTTACTAGTATTTTCACTCTATATTTTGGAAACATATTTGTGTATCATATTTCTTTATATGAAAATTATCATTATTATTTGACCGATTTCGATAAAAAAAAATTAACTTTGGATTATTAAATTTAAGATTTATTAAAGAAAAAAATTACTTTTTTGGTCATTAGGTTTTAGGTATAGTTTCTATTTGGTCCTTAGATTTCAAAATGTTACAAGTTCTTAAGTTTTGAGTTTGATTTCAATTTAGTTATCAAAACGCTACAATTTTACCCTTGACATTTGAGTTTTGCTTAAATTTGGTTCCTATGTTTCAAGATTTACACTTTTAACCTCGATTTTTCACTAAATAATCATTTTCAATCTTTAGAGTTAATTTATGTTAATAAATTAAAAAACGTTAAAAGAATTATAATTAATTAAACTTCAACATTTTCATCACTTTTAAAAATAAATTTAAAGTTTTACTTCATGATTATTTTTAATTAATAAATAAAAATTAACATCAATGATTGAAAGTGGTTATTTAATGAAAAATTGAGATTAAAAATGTAAAATCTTGAAACGTAGAGACTAAATTGAAACAAAACTCAAATCTCAAAAATAAAAAATTGTAATATTTTAAAACTTAGATACTAAACTGAAACAAAACTCAAAGTTTAATGATTAAATGTGTAACATTTTAAAATTTAAGAACCAAATAGAAACCAGAGCCAAAACCTAGGAACTAAAAATGTATTGTTCATTTCTTAAAAAATACAAGAAATATATATATACTCTCTCAAATGTTCGAATAGGATTTTTCTACCATTTGTCAATCTTAAAATTAATCTTTTGAAATTCATTTGTTTAATCCACCTGTTTTTCAACAATAACTTTGTTTGCTTCCTAATATTTCAAATGGGTCATTAATCAATCAAATTTGAGGAATAAGTTTAAAAGACCTCTAAAAAAAATAGATTAAATTTTGGTAAGTAATTTATAGGGGGAAACTTAACATTAACAATTAAACCCATTTTTTATTTTATAAAGTTTACAAACTAAATTTGATTATTTGAAAGAACAAACTTAGTGTTATTATATTATTATTTTGAAAGCTCATATGTATTATGTTAGTATATTGAAAATATTATTCAATGTAATATTTTATCTCTTAAATTAATTTGGAAAGGGAGGAATTTAATGTCAATAGTGGTTAGGGATATCAACAACTCTTTTGTTTGTTATTTGTTAGACAAGAGTCAATATGCATCTAAATTTTTATTTGCATAAGTAAAAAAAAATTAAATTTTCATATGAAGAAAATATTAACTAAACTTTTATTAGTCAAACCATAACTCCATCTCCAAGTTTGTTTGGAAATCATTTCTAAAAGAAGTTTTGTACTTTTAAATAATAATAATAATAATAGTAATAAAACATTATCAAATATATTGGTATTGACGTAGTTCAAATTTTCATACCCACGGAATATACTTAAAAAAATATAATAATAAAGAAATTATTTCTAATATTAAAAACTTTTTTCAACATAGTGTTAAAAACTTGTTTGGCTGGATAATTTTTCTTGAGGTTAAAGCATAAAAAATATCTCTAATCTGTCGTTAGTTTCGATTCCTAAAAAATGATTATTAAAAAATCTTCAAGGCTTGTTGTTATTAACAAGTCGTTTGGATTGATTTAAGAAAAAAATGTTTAAAAAAAACTCATTTTTATTTAAACATTTTTAGTAAAAAAAAAATTATTAAAATACACTTGAAAAACTATTTTAAGTGGTTATCAAACACTCCATTTATTACCAAATGATTTAATTTTTAAATTAAATCCTTGAAAATGCATTCCAATGCACCCTAAATTCAATAATGAAACCGTTTATGTTTGCTTATGTTAAATTTGCGTGAATAAACCTAAACAAATACAAAAAGTATAATTTGGGGATATAATTAGGGAAAAAGTCATAAAACAATAGGAATAAAAAGAATTATTATACATATTTTAATATATAGCTTCATTTTCATCAATTAAAAAGAATTAGTATACATATTTTCAAGTGATTACTTACTTCAGCACACACTTTTTTATTCTCTATGTTTAATTTTTGTTCATTCTGTCTGATAGATGAAAATATAAAATTCTTTAGAGGTTAAATTTATCCAAAAGTCCTTTTTACCCCATTACAAGTCAATACTATATGTATTTCATTTATGAACACACTTGAACAACCTTTGAAATTTTTCTTTGTTGATATGTCTTTGTACAATCACAAATATAATCACTTCCACACCAAAAGAATTAAAGTTTCATTTCCAACACCATAATATCTAAGAAAAAAGTATGAAAATTAAATAATATAGTTTTTTAAAAATTAATAATCTTTCATCATTTTTTTTCTCCCCCATTTATTTTCACAAATAACTTTTTGGGCAAGTTTGGATTCACTTCCCCATTCAATAGAAATATTTTTCTTTTATCTCTTTATTTTTTTTTATTTTTTTTTTAATATAAGATGGTGATCAAACTTTCAACTATAGGGAAGTAATCCACACAGTAACTAATAGAGTTAGTTAAAATTAAATAAATTATATGTCAAACATATATTGATCAAAGGTAACTAAATATTATTTTGATAAATTAAACAAATTGAATAAGCTACTAATTTAGTTATCAAATGAGAGGTTCAATCTTCCACGATGTTTTAAGATAGAATTCTCAAATGGCCTAGTATAAAATCATACGTATAAATAAATAATATATGGTGTAAAGAACTCATTAGATTTGTTATATATATATATAATAAAGAAAAAGTTGAAAATAAAAACACGATTAAATTTAAAAAAAAATCTTTAAACTCTATATTTTATGTAAAAAAAAATATCTTTAAACTTTCAAAAATTTTAAAAATATTCTTATATTTTAAAAAATAATTCAAAAATACTATTACCTTAGTTTTGAATAGAAACCATCAATGTTGTTTAAAAACATACACATGAACTTTAAAACATTTTGAACATATTTTTAAACTAAAAAAAGTTAAAAAAAAACACCATTAATATTAGTATATGAACAGAAAGCATTGATATTTCGTTACAAAAATAACCCTGAAATTTCAAAAGAATATTTTTTTAAATGCTCTTATGGTCAATGTAGTAATAAATTTGTTTGAAGCTTTTTTTAATAAAAAAGTAACCAAATTTAAAACAAATTGTATAAATATCTTTTTTCTTTCCACGTAGATGCTCTCATTTTTCTTTTATTTATCCAATTCTTACATCAACTTTCTCAACAACCATAATAAAATAACCAAAACCTTAAGTTAAAACATAAAATCTCATAAATCTCACAAAATTACAAAATCAAAATCTCCTCTTAAAGTATAACAAAATGATAAATAGCCAAATACCAAAAAAAAAAAAAAAAAAAAAAAAAAAAAAAAAAAAAAAAAAAAAAAAAAAAAAAAAAAAGTATTTAGCTACTACCATACACTTAGCTACTGATGTCCAAACTTGTTGAAACATTTAAATCCTTGAGTCTCTTAATATTTTCATCGGTTCTCTTTTGTTAAAGGTTATATACATTAACTAAAGTGAGCATTTTATTTTATTTTTGTTTAGATAAACAAATGTCAAATAATTTACCGTAATTAAAGGGTATTGAACAAGAGAGGAAAAATAGAATAGAGTATTTAATGTTTTTTGCTCGTATATTAACGGTAAGAGTATTCTTTTAATATATTTTTTTGACGTTTACTAGTATATTTTTTGAAACTTTTGAAAGTTCGGTGGTATTTTTTACATAAAACACTAATAATTTTCATCCAAAATTAACGATAAGAATATTTTTCTCTTTCTAAAAGTTTAAGTGCATTTTTCAAAATTTTGAAAGTTTAGGAGGATTTTTTTGCATAAAGGACAAAATTTAGGGATATTTTCTATAATTTGACTTAAAAACAACATCTAATCATCTTTCTTCGGTAGTTTATGTTCTTTTAATATAATTGGAGGTAGGAGATTTGAACCACGGACATCTTGGACATTTAGATATTCATATGTTAATCGAAATAAGTTTATGTTTGACTAATATTTTCTAAATTAATATGAACTATTTGTACATAAAAAATGTTCATATATTTTGTATCTAAACTTTATTAGTTTTAGTTTTAGTACAACAGACTGAAACAAAAACTAAGGAGACAACAAATCAAACAAAAGAGTTGAATCCACACTACTACAAAAAAGTGTATTATTTGACCTTTTTTTACAGTCAATTATCAATGTTACTTGACATTCTTAAAAACGTCAAGTAAGCCCGTATCAAGAATAAGAGAATTTTTTTTACTGGCTAAAAGCGTCAAATTGTAATTTATTTGATATTTTATAACTGTCAAGTATATGACATATGTTCACTTATTTTAAGTGTCAAGTGTCTAAGTTCTTGACATTTATTATGGATCAAGATTTTTATAACTTGACAGTTTTTACTTGTCAAATGTAATTTCTTCTTGACACTCAAAAACTGACAACTTAATGAATACTTGATACATTTTGCTTGTCAAGTTTGGAAGTGTTTTTTTTTTAAAAAAAAAAAAAAAAAAAAAAAAAAAACTATTATTAGAAATTACCTATAATTGCTTAATTTTGTTGCTTTTAGCATCTACATATATTAAAATAACTTACTAAAAACCACAACATATAGATTAAAATAATTTAAAATTTACTAAAATTAAGCACCACAACCTACAAAATCCTAAAAGCTTAAGGAAAAAGTAAATGATAACATGATTCACAGACCTAACACAAAATACAAATAAAAAATCAGATTTGAGCTTGAAACTAAATCATTCTTTTAAAATCAAAACATTGAAGACTTGTACATTCGTAAATGTGAAGCTCAACTCAAACTAAAACTATCGAAGACATTGAATATGATTTGATTTGGAAGTTTCAAGCCAAAGGTGCAGTTAATCAAGCTACAATATATATATATATATAAACAACAGTAAAATGGAATGAATTAAGTACCTCTAATGAGATGTCATAATTCTTGGATGCCTTTTTTCAAAAAGATATGGTAATAGAGTTGGGTCCTATAACAAAAGATACACATTATATAACTCCTTAAAGCTTTCACACGTAATATAAATATATCAACTCAGAATCTTAAATCAAAATTGAAAGAACGTTTAGATAAGTTTTACCTCAAAATAATCTTAGCACTTAATTTGAAGACTTGAATCACGTTTCAATTAGAAAATGAGAATTTTCAAGAATCATAAACGAATGAGATGTTAATTAATATGCAATTTGCCATCAATTCTTTCCCTAAAAGTCAAAATGAATGTTGTTCTGAGCATTACAAAAAATGAAGAAACATACTTGGGATATTATCAAAATAACAAGATTAAACAGATTCTTATGGGAAGTATGTAACAAAGGGTTTCAAGGAGAGAGTTGCAGAATTTCTAACACAACAACATTAGACAAAAATCCCAGCTTCAAACTCAAACCAAGGAGTTGACTTCCAAGCTTTCCAGCTAAACCAAGAGCAGCCATTTAAAAGAGTAAGTTCCTGATCTTTTAGGCACTCTAACAAAAAAAAAAATCTTCCATTAACAATTATGAATCATAAGAACTTGCACTTTCAAATTATAATGAAAAGCTATTAGCACAAGTAAAATAAATTTCTCACAAGCAGATTAAAATATCAACTAAGACTATATATATAAAAAAAAAAATATATCAACTAAGATTTCATTTCATAGCTTAATTTTCCAAACTTCACCTTAAACTGCTCCTGTATGTGTCTTATAAGAAGCCCATTTGTACCAACAACTTTTTCTTCTGTCTACTTCTAAGAAACTAAATTGAGTATATCATTTTTTATGTTGCAGAGTATCTAATAAGATTATTAAAACAGCAGTTTCATCGATGGAAAAAAGAGATTCATAAATCTAAATAGTAACCTTACCCTTGCTTCTCGATGCATCCACTCCATCCCTCAAATTCATCGAACCATTGATTCCTACATGAGTGAGAATTGTAAATAACCCAAAAATCAATCCCTAACAGTCTCCAAAAAGCCAAAAACTACATCATTCGTAGCTAATTTTATCGTTAGGTTTGTCGGTCTAAATAATTTTGCTCTCTCAATTACTAAAAATATAAAAGGAGTACAGGATTGGAGATGAAACAAATCAAGGAGAAGAGAAATGGTTGTTCGTTCATTGGAAAATAGGTCTAGAGGGGAAGGAAACACGCGATTCGCGCACGTCATGTAGAGAGAAGTAGAAGGCGAACGTGATTCGTGTGTAGGTTGCTGCAGCTACTCATCGAATGCTCAAAGTTCATTGATCTGTAGATTTTGACGAGGAAGTCAGATGAGAACGACGACGATCGTGAATAGAGCGTGGAGACAATGAGAAGAAGCCGTTAGAGGCAAGTTTTTGGTGTGATTTCAGGGGTTTGGGGATGCCTCCCCCAATTTTTCATCTCTTTAATATATGAAACCCTAAAAAAATTAAACCACAAATTACTTGACATTTATAAATCGTCAAGTAAAAACGGAATGAAAAAAATCAAGAAATTTCCGCCAATCTCTACTTTTTTTTTTCATTATTCTTGACATTTTTCATCAAATTTACATATTAAACTCAAAAGTTTCAAACATCGAGTAATACAGTTTTTGTAGAAGTACCAACCCATATGAAGGATGGTCTTCAAACCACACGGATGAAAATCGAAATAACAGAGTTACCCATGCGGTTGGTCCGAGGAAACTAAGGGAAAAAAATATAAATAATATAGATCTTAGCCAAATGAAAAAAAAATGATAATATTTGTATGGGGTAAATAACAAAACTAATAAAATCACAAGTGGATTAAAGTATGATTTATGAGTTTAATTGCGAAAATTCAAAAAAAAAAAATTAACATACAGGATCTTAATTATTAAATAATGATTTAACCCAAAATGACAATTAAAGATGCACCGAGAGATGAGAGTTGATAAGGGTGGAACTTCACTCCTTATTTAGCTTGAGAAGTTCTTAAACTCACAATCTTGCTACTTATATCCTATAGGTCTCACACTTATATTTAACACCAAATTCATAGACTTAATAACTTCGTCACTTATTAATATTAGGGGTGTTAATAGGTTGGGTTGGGTTGAGTTGAAAGATTTTTTTTAAACTCAACCCAATTGTTCGGGTCGTAAATTTCTTCAACCCAAATAATCCATATTAAAAATTGAATCCAACCCAACCCAACCATGAAATATTTGGGTTGGGTTAGTTTGGGTTAATCGAGTCATTTGTTTAAAATTTTGTTCTAAAAAGAAACACGGCGTAAATAGGTAAAAGTCTTATTTAATTATTTTCATATATTGAATTAAGATTAACAACTCAATTTCAATTTATATAGTGAAATTTTTCTTTTTTAAAGTGCAAATAAACTGCTTTTAAGAATTGTTGAATAATAAATTATTAAAAAAATATTGGAATTAAATAAAATTAAAATCAGTATATGCATAAATAATTGTGTTATGAGTAATAAAAAAAATATATTTTAAAGTTAATATTAAATTCGGGTTTGTTCGGGTTAGTTTGGGTTATATTAGGTGAACCCATGAACCAACCTAACCCATAAAATTTTCATTTATTTGAACACAACCCAACCCAAATGAGTTGATAAACCAACCCAAACCGCACGAGTTGGATTGAGTTCCTCGATTTTTTTAGATTATCGAATTTTTTAAACACCCATAATTAATATAAACCTTCCTCTCTCCTCTCTTCTTCACCTCACCCTTTGTATCTCTATTCATTTCCTCTCTCTCAATCTTTTGGCACAATTTTTAAATTTGTTAATGTACAAACTATGTCATTCACTTTTTAAAATGAGTATTCTCACTATTATTACTAATTAACATGTTACGAATTCGACAAGTGAAAAATATAAAAGCGTACATACAGATATACGTGGTTCACTAACAATATATTTGTTACATCTAGAGATAGAGGGAAAACAATATTATTAGGGAGAATACTTTTCAAAATACACGATAACACTAGTAAAATTAGAGAGTTTATACAGTGCACTTCTCCAAACCCTACAATCATAATTGTAAATACCCATAAATAATTAAATATGTTGAATACTACTTGGTTGTTCGAAGTGTCAGAAAACAAATTTAAGACATTCCAACACAATAAATAAAATATAAAAGAATTATTAACAAAAATAATTTTATTCTTATCATAATTAGATATGTTGCAATTATTTAAATTATTATGTAAATGATAATACCACACACACAAATTTTTGCTATTGATAAAAACCTCGCTATCTCACTTCGTCCACTTGTTACCTACAACGTTTTTTTAGCTTAAAACGAGTTATTTATAAAAACATCGATCTTATCTTATTTTTTTAGCTTGTATTTATATTTAACTAATGATAGCTCCAAATATATAAATAATTTTATTATTTTTAAATAAGAAAAACGTATATTTGACTCAATTCATATTATTAATTTAAGAAATTAAAATTTAAAATGATTAACGTATTAAAATTAAGAAAAAAAGTTATGAAAGTAATTAGTCAAAGTGAGAAATGGTCATTTCTTCAGAACTTAGTAGAATAAAATTAATGTGCATATATATATATATATATGTTGTGTTTATCTTAATCGCAATGGATATAATCATTTGAACCCCATTTAATAACTATTTTATTTTTTTGTTTTTGTTTTTTTAAAAAATAAGCATATTTCATCCACATTTCTTACAATGATGTATATCTTTCTTATAATGGTTAAATTCTTAGCCAAATTCCAAAAACAAATGCAACTTTTTAAAAACTACTTTTTTTAGTTCTCAAAATTTGGCTTGATTTTTAAAACAATTGGTGAAAAGTAAATAATAAAAGAAGAAATTTGGAGATGAAAGTAGTATTGACAGGCTTAATTTTCAAAAGCAAAAATAAAAAACAAAATGGTTACCAAACGGGGCTTTGGTTTTTTGTTTTTGCTTTTCAAAATTAAGCCTATACATACTATTTCTACCTCCAAATTTTTTCCCTTGTTATCTATTTTTTACCGATTATTTAGAAAACCAAGCCAAAATTTGAAAATTAAAGAAAAAATAACTTTTAAAAACTTGTTTTTGTTTTTTAATTTGGTTTAGAATTCAACCATTGTACTTAAAGAAGATGCAACTCATTCTTTAAAAAATGGAGAAGAAATAAGCTTAATTTTAAAAAACAAAAAACGAAATGATTATTAAACAAGGCCTACAACAAGATAAATAGAATTGTAAAACTTAAATCCTGATTGATAACCATTTCATTTTTGTTTTTAGTTTTCGAAAATTAAGCTTATATCATTTCATTTTCTTACTATAGTCTATATCAATTTTAAATAGAAGAATTGCAATTTTAGCCAAATTCTAAAAACAAAAACAAGTTTTTCAAAACTATTTGTTTTGGTTTTCAAATTTTCACTTGGTTTTTAAAAATATTGGTAAAAAGTAGACATTAAAGTAAAAGATTTGGATGTAGAAAAAATGTATATAGATTTAATTTTTAAAAACAAAAAAAAAATTACTAAATAACGCCTAAAATTTTCAAAATCTTGAGTTGATGGAACAAATATATACTAATTAAATGTTGGGAAAATAAACCATTGAAATCTAGCTCTAATGGTATGCAAAAATCAAGACTTTTCAAGTCCATGTTACTGCAATACAGACTCCATGATTCTGGACTTCAAATATAAATTATAAATAAACTTTCTACGGCCTGTTTGGATAAAAAATATTGTTTTATATATATGAATATCAAATATATATATGTGATTTAAATATCCAATTTTTAAATATTTAAAATAAATATTCAATTTTTTTAGAATATATGATATTATTATACAACAACAAGGGGACCCCACGACCCAGGATCAAGACATCAAAGCAACAAAGCACAAGCAAAGACAAGACAACAATATGCAAATGACCTCCATGCAGCCGCCGATTATGCTCCTACCAGATGTAGTAGATGGAAACACACCAGAATACATGGAACAAATTACTACGCACCCCTTACCCGACCCCACTTGGCACAACCAATTCAACTTAATATCCCAAACCTCTGCCACCGATGCGACGAACTCAACTGACGCAACACACCAGACCACACCTCTCTCCAAACCTACACTCAAAGAATAAGTGATCCCGCGACTCCACACCTCCCCACACAACAGACACCCCCTCTGACACCACACCCCAGCTCTTCACCAATTCGCATACCTAAACCTGTCCTCACAGCTAACCACGCACAGAAGGAGTGACGTGGAATACCCACCCCTCCCATAAAATACTGCAGATGTATGCGAATTGT